>NW_026610413.1:100000-187500 GCF_029499605.1 Hyla sarda
ACCTCAGTCCTGTCACCCTATAGATACCTCATACCTCAGTCCTTTCACCCTATAGACACCTCGTACCTCAGTCCTGTCACCCTATAGACACCTCCTACCTCAGTCCTGTCACCCTATAGATACATCGTACCTCATTCCTGTCCCCCTATAGATACCTCATACCTCAGTCCTGTCACCCTATAGACACCTCGTACCTCAGTCCTGTCACCCTATAGACACCTCCTACCTCAGTCCTGTCACCCTATAGATACATCGTACCTCAGTCCTGTCACCCTATAGATACCTCCTACCTCAGTCCTATCCTCCTATAGATACCTCCTACCTCAGTCCTGTCACCCTATAGATACATCGTACCTCAGTCCTGTCACCCTATAGATACCTCGTACCTCAGTCCTGTCACCTTATAGATACCTCGTACCTCAGTCCTGTCCCCCTATAGATACCTCCTACCTCAGTCCTGTCCCCCTATAGATACCTCCTACCTCAGTCCTGTCCTCCTATAGACACCTCGTACCTCAGTCCTGTCACCCTATAGATACCTCCTACCTCAGTCCTGTCACCCTATAGATACCTCGTACCTCAGTCCTGTCACCCTATAGATAAATCGTACCTCAGTCCTGTCCCCCTATAGATACCTCGTACCTCAGTCCTGTCACTCAATAGATACCTCCTACCTCAGTGCTGTCACCCTATAGATACCTCGTACCTCAGTCCTGTCACCCTTTAGATACCTCGTACCTCAGTCCTGTCACCCTATAGATACATCGTACCTCAGTCCTGTCACCCTATAGATACCTCATACATCAGTCCTGTCACCCTATAGATACCTCCTACCTCAGTCCTGTCCCCCTATAGATACCTTGTTCCTCAGTCTTGTCACCAATAACTCTATAGATACCTCATACCTCAGTGTTCTCATCCTTTAGATACCTCGTACCTCAGTGTTCTCATCCTTTAGATACCTCGTACCTCAGTCCTTTCACCCTATAGATACATCCTACCTCAGTCCTGTCCCCTATAGATACATCGTACCTCAGTCCGGTCACCCTATAGATACATCGTACCTCAGTCCTGTAAACTATAGATACATCGTATCTCAGTCCTGTCACCCTATAGATACCTCCTACCTCAGTCCTGTCACCCTATAGATACCTCCTACCTCAGTCCTGTCCCCCTATAGATACATCGTACCTCAGTCCTGTCACCCTATAGATACCTCCTTCCTCAGTCCTGTCCCCCTATAGATACCTTGTACCTCAGTCCTGTCACCCTATAGATACATCGTACCTCAGTCCGGTCACCCTATAGATACCTCCTACCTCAGTCCTGTCCCCCTATAGATACATCGTACCTCAGTCCTGTCAACCTATAGATACCTCCTTCCTCAGTCCTGTCACCCTATAGATACCTCGTACCTCAGTCCTGTCATCCTATAGATACATCGTACCTCAGTCCTGTCACCCTATAGATACCTTTGTTCCTCAGTCTTGTCACCAATAACTCTATAGATACCTCATACCTCAGTCTTCTCATCCTTTAGATACCTCGTACCTCAGTCCTGTCACCCTATAGATACCTCGTACCTCAGTCATGTCCCCCTATAGATACCTCCTACCTCAGTCCTGTCACCCTATAGATACCTCGTACCTCAGTCCTGTCACCCTATAGATACCTCATACCTCAGTCCTGTCACCCTATAGATACCTCCTACCTCAGTCCTATCCCCCTATAGATACATCGTACCTCAGTCCTTTCACCCTATAGATACCTCGTACATCAGTCCTGTCACCCTATAGATACCTCCTACCTCAGTCCTATCCCCCTATAGATACATCGTACCTCAGTCCTTTCACCCTATAGATACCTCGTACCTCAGTCCTGTCACCCTATAGATACCTCATACCTCAGTCTTCTCATCCTTTAGATACCTCGTACATCAGTCCTGTCACCCTATAGATACTCCGTACCTCAGTCCTGTCCCCCTATAGATACCTCATACCTCAGTCCTGTCCCCCTATAGATACATCGTACCTCAGTCCTGTCACCCAATAGATACCTCGTACCTCAGTCCTGTCCCCTATAGATACCTCGTACCTCAGTCCTGTCACCTTATAGATACCTCGTACCTCAGTCCTGTCCCCTATAGATACCTCGTACCTCAGTCCTGTCACCCTATAGATACCTCGTACCTCAGTCCTGTCACCCTATAGATACCTCCTACCTCAGTCCTGTCCCCCTATAGATACCTCCTACCTCAGTCCTGTCCCCCTATAGATACCTCGTACCTCAGTCCTGTCACCCTATAGATACCTCATACCTCAGTCTTCTCATCCTTTAGATACCTCGTACCTCAGTCCTGTCACCCTATAGATACCTCATACCTCAGTCTTCTCATCCTTTAGATACCTCGTATCTCAGCCCTGTCACCTTTTAGATACCTATTACCCACTAATAGTGATTTACACCCCCAGCGCCCGCTCCTCACCTGAATCTCCTCTCCTGGCAGGGCTCGGTTACCGCCGGTCGGCGCCTGACATTTACGGTGTAGTAATACGCGCGGTGATCATGGCCGCTCGCTTGTTTCGTTATTTGTCAGGTAAGTTTCTGACACATGTAACATTCTCTCTGCGTTGCGATGTTCTAATGAGGGGCGTCCGGGGCTGCGGAAAGGTCAAGGCAGCCCAAAGGGCACAGAGGGGGCGAGCGCTGCGGCCGGCCTGAGCGATAGGGGGTCTGGGGCTGCGCCGCGTCGTCACCTGCGAAGGTCAGACAAGTCATCGGTCGGACCGCTCTGTATTTAACCTTTAAAGGCCGAAATTCTTCAAAAGGGCAAAAATCCTCATCTCTGATCCGACTCACGGAGAGGGGGCGCAATGTGACGGGCGCAGAAATGTTCATCTGACGGGGGCATCACAGGGCCGGAAAAATAACAACACTGTAGTGTCCCTGGCGGAAATGCGAGGCATTCTTCATTCGGATGCTGCGGTTTTCTCTGAGGTTGCGGACGCCGTTTACACTAATTTTTTAATTTCTCTCCCAAATGAAATATGGCGCAGATTTCCACCAATTCAGAGGAGAATATCACCAAAAATAACATAGTATTCGAACTTAAACCACACCTCCAAAATCTTAACCCCTTCCCCTTAATCCCAGATAGTAACGCCACAAAAATACCTTTCCACAGATGCCCATTTTGTAACACATATGCATAATCCCGCCCCCTACTTAAGGTTTGTACCCATGAATTTATATGTATAAAGTTAATTGAAGGCCAAGTTTCCATAGCAACCAATCAAGTTCCAGCTTTCATTTGCCCAGTGAAGGCTTGAAAATGAAAGCTGTAATCTAATTGGCTGCTGGAGGCTCAGCAACCTTGTCAATAAACTTTATTTATACAGTACAATCCTCTCATTGTGGGAGATGTAGTCGTGTTTCCCTCCCCCTCACCTGGTCGAGCCTGTTGTAGAAGTCTACGCTGGCGGCGCACAGGTATCGCCCCAGCAGGGTGGCGTGGGTGGTGAAGATGGTAGCCACGGGCAGCTTGCGGAATCTGGATAGGATCAGTCCGGCGCCGGCCTGCCACTCGTGGAAATGGGCGATGACGTTCGGCTTGTCCTGGAATTGGTCGGTCAGCTGGAAAACCAGGGAGTAAGTATTAGAGGTGATGGTAGTACTGGGATGGTGGGGGTAGTAGTATGGGGCATATTGGGTGTTATTAGTGCAGGATATGGTGTAACAGCAGAATAGTGAGCGCAGCTAATCAACGGTTACGCTCACTATTCTGCTTTTGTATCATATCCTGATAAACTCTTCGGCTGCGCTTACTATTCTGCTGTTACATCATATCCCGATTATGTCATCGGCTGCGCTCACTATTCTGCCATTACATTATTTCCCGATGATGTCATTGGCTGCGCTCACAATTCTGCTGTTATATAATATCCTGGTGATGTAATCAGCTGCGCTTACTACTCTGCTGTTACATTATTTCCCGATGATGTCATCAGCTGCGCTTACTACTCTGCTGTTACATTATTTCCTGATGATGTCATCAGCTGCGCTCACTATTCTGCTGTTACATCATATCCTGATCATGTAATTGGCTGCTCTCACTATTCTGCTGTTATATCCTGTTGATATCATCGGCTGCGCTCACTATTCTGCTGTTACATCATATTCTGATGATGTCATTGGCTGCGCTCACTATTCTGCTGTTACATCCTGAGGATGTCATCGGCTGCGCTCACTAATCTGCTGTTATATCCTGAGGATGTCATCGGCTGCGCTCACTAATCTGCTGTTATATCCTCATGATGTCATCGGCTGCGCTCACTATTCTGCTGTTACATCATATCCTGATGGTGTCATTGGCTGCGCTCACTATTCTGCTGTTATATCCTGTTGATATCATCGGCTGCGCTCACTATTCTGCTGTTACTTCATATCCTGATGATGTAATCGGCTGCTCTCACTATTCTGCTGTTACATCATATCCTGATTATGTAATTGGCTGCTCTCACTATTCTGCAGTTATATCCTGTTGATATCATCGGCTGCGCTCACTATTCTGCTGTTACCTCATATCCTGATTATGTAATTGGCTGCTCTCACTATTCTGCTGTTATATCCTGTTGATATCATCGGCTGCGCTCACTATTCTGCTGTTACATCATATACTGATGATGTCATTGGCTGCGCTCACTATTCTGCTGTTACATCCTGAGGATGTCATCGGCTGCGCTCACTATTCTGCTGTTACTTCATATCCTGATGATGTCATTGGCTGCGCTCACTATTCTGCTGTTGCATCCTGAGGATGTCATCGGCTGCTCTCACTATTCTGCTGTTACATCCTCATGATGTCATTGGCTGCGCTCACTAATCTGCTGTTACATTATACTCACCTCCTTCAGGAACCAAGCAGTCAGTGACCCGAACAATAAGGCGTCGTTGGCCTCGCGGTCATGGAAGGGGATCCCCACCGTACAGGCCTCCCAGAAGTCTCCTTTCCATCTGTCCAGGTTCCAGGCCGCGGAGCCGATGTCAAACAGCAGGACGTAGGGGCTGCCATCGATGAGCCAGCGGCCGAAGTACACCTGGGAACGACCAATCACAGTCAGCCCCTGCCAGACATGTAGACAGAAAACTGCAGCACAGCTGACTAGGCGCTACAATGTATCAGCAGGTAGGAGTGTTACATTGTATCAGCTGAAAGATCGTTACACTGTATCAGCAGTATCACTGTATCAGTGCCCCTTTTAAGAGCAGGACATTAGTGCGGTGTGTGGTCAGATTCATGTGGAGTGCCCCTTTAAGAGCAGAACATTAGTGCGGTGTGTATCATATTCCTGTGGAGTGCCCCTTTAAGAGCAGAACATTAGTGCGGTGTGTGTCAGATTCATGTGCAGTGCCCCTTTAAGAGCAGAACATTAGTGCGGTGTGTGTCAGATTCATGTGCAGTGCCCCTTTAAGAGCAGAACATTAGTGCGGTGTGTGTCAGATTCATGTGCAGTGCCCCTTTAAGAGCAGAACATTAGTGCGGTGTGTGTCAGATTCATGTGCAGTGCCCCTTTAAGAGCAGAACATTAGTGCGGTGTGTGTGTCAGATTCATGTGCAGTGCCCCTTTAAGAGCAGAACATTAGTGCGGTGTGTGTCAGATTCATGTGGAGTGCCCCTTTAAGAGCAGGACATTAGTCCGGTGTGTGGTCATATTCATGTGGAGTGCTCCTTTAAGAGCAGAACATTAGTGCGGTGTGTATCATATTCCTGTGGAGTGCCCCTTTAAGAGCAGGACATTAGTGCAGTGTGTGTCATATTCCTGTGGAGTGCCCCTTTAAGAGCAGGACATTAGTGCGGTGTGTCAGATTCATGTGGAGTGCCCCTTTAAGAGCAGGACATTAGTGCGGGGTGTATCAGATTCCTGTGGAGTGCCCCTTTAAGAGCAGAACATTAGTGCGGTGTGTATCATATTCCTGTGGAGTGCCCCTTTAAGAGCAGGACATTAGTGCGGTGTGTCATTCATGTGGAGTGCCCCTGTAAGAGCAGAGCATTAGTGCGGTGTGTGTCAGATTCATGTGGAGTTCCCCTTTAAGAGCAGAACATTAGTGCGGTGTGTATCATATTCCTGTGGAGTGCCCCTTTAAGAGCAGGACATTAGTGCGGTGTGTCAGATTCATGTGGAGTGCCCCTTTAAGAGCAGAACATTAGTGCGGTGTGGTCAGATTCCTGTGGAGTGCCCCTTTAAGAGCAGGACATTAGTGCGGTGTGGTCATATTCATGTGGAGTGCCCCTTTAAGAGCAGGACATTAGTGCGGTGTGGTCAGATTCCTGTGGAGTGCCCCTTTAAGAGCAGGATATTAGTGCGGTGTGTGGTCAGATTCATGTGGAGTGCCCCTTTAAGAGCAGGACATTAGTGCGGTGTGGTCATATTCATGTGGAGTGCCCCTTTAAGAGCAGGACATTAGTGCGGTGTTTGGTCAGATTCATGTGGAGTGCCCCTTTAAGAGTAGGACATTAGTGCAGTGTGTCAGATTCATGTGGAGTGCCCCTTTAAGAGCAGAACATTAGTGCGGTGTGCCAGATTCATGTGGAGTTCCACTTTAAGAGGAGGACATTAGTGCGGTGTGTGGTCAGATTCATGTGGAGTGCCCCTTTAAGAGCAGAACATTGGTGCAGTGTGTGGTCAGATTCATGTGGAGTGCCCCTTTAAGAGCAGGACATTAGTGCGGTGTGTGGTCATATTCATGTGGAGTGCCCCTTTAAGAGCAGGACATTAGTGCGGTGTGTGCCAGATTCATGTGGAGTGCCCCTTTAAGAGCAGGACATTAGTGCGGGGTGTGGTCATATTCATGTGGAGTGCCCCTTTAAGAGCAGGACATTAGTGCGGTGTGTGGTCATATTCATGTGGAGTGCCCCTTTAAGAGCAGGACATTAGTGCGGTGTGTGGTCATATTCATGTGGAGTGCCCCTTTAAGAGCAGGACATTAGTGCGGTGTGTGGTCAGATTCATGTGGAGTGCCCTTTTAAGAGCAGGACATTAGTGCGGTGTGTGGTCATATTCATGTGGAGTGCCCCTTTAAGAGCAGGACATTAGTGCGGTGTGTGTGTCAGATTCATGTGGAGTGCCCCTTTAAGAGCAGGACATTAGTGCGGTGTGTGGTCATATTCATGTGGAGTGCCCCTTTAAGAGCAGGACATTAGTGCGGTGTGTCAGATTCATGTGGAGTGCCCCTTTAGAGCAGGACATTAGTGCAGTGTGTGGTCATATTCATGTGGAGTGCCCCTTTAAGAGCAGGACATTAGTGCGGTGTGTGGTCAGATTCATGTGGAGTGCCCCTTTAGAGCAGGACATTAGTGCGGTGTGTGGTCAGATTCATGTGGAGTGCCCCTTTAGAGCAGGACATTAGTGCGGTGTGTGATCAGATACATATGGAGTGCCCCTTTAAGAGCAGGACATTAGTGCGGTGTGTGATCAGATTCATGTGGAGTGCCCCTTTAGAGCAGGACATTAGTGCGGTGTGTGATCAGATACATATGGAGTGCCCCTTTAAGAGCAGGACATTAGTGCGGTGTGTGATCAGATTCATGTGGAGTGCCCCTTTAAGAGCAGAACATTAGTGTGGTGTGGTCATATTCATGTGGAGTGCCCCTTTAAGAGCAGGACATTAGTGCGGTGTGTGTGGTCATATTCATGTGGAGTGCCCCTTTAGAGCAGGACATTAGTGCAGTGTGTGGTGATATTCATGTGGAGTGCCCCTTTAAGAGCAGGACATTAGTGCGGGGTGTGGTCATATTCATGTGGAGTGCCCCTTTAGAGCAGGACATTAGTGCGGTGTGTGATCAGATTCATGTGGAGTGCCCCTTTAAGAGCAGGACATCAGTGCGGTGTGTGGTCAGATTCATGTGGAGTGCCCCTATAAGAGCAGGACATTAGTGCGGTGTGTGGTCAGATTCATGTGGAGTGCCCCTTTAAGAGCAGGACATTAGTGCGGTGTGTGATCAGATTCCTGTGGAGTGCCCCTCTAAGAGCAGGACATTAGTGCGGTGTGTGATCAGATTCATGTGGAGTGCCCCTTTAGAGCAGGACATTAGTGCGGTGTGTGATCAGATTCATGTGGAGTGCCCCTTTAAGAGCAGGACATTAGTGCGGTGTGTGATCAGATTCATGTGGAGTGCCCCTTTAGAGCAGGACATTAGTGCGGTGTGTGATCAGATTCATGTGGAGTGCCCCTTTAAGAGCAGGACATTAGTGCGGTGTGTGGTCATATTCATGTGGAGTGCCCCTTTAAGAGCAGGACATTAGTGCGGTGTGTGGTCAGATTCCTGTGGAGTGCCCCTTTAAGAGCAGGACATTAGTGCGGTGTGTGATCATATTCATGTGGAGTGCCCCTTTAGAGCAGGACATTAGTGCGGTGTGTGTCAGATTCATGTGGAGTGCCCCTTTAAGCGCAGGACATTAGTGCGGTGTGTCAGATTCATGTGGAGTGCCCCTTTAGAGCAGGACATTAGTGCGGTGTGTGGTCATATTCATGTGGAGTGCCCCTTTAGAGCAGGACATTAGTGCGGTGTGTGGTCAGATTCATGTGGAGTGCCCCTTTAAGAGCAGGACATTAGTGCGGTGTGTGATCAGATTCATGTGGAGTGCCCCTTTAGAGCAGGACATTAGTGCGGTGTGTGGTCAGATTCATGTGGATGCCCCTTTAAGAGCAGGACATTAGTGCGGTGTGTGATCAGATTCATGTGGAGTGCCCCTTTAGAGCAGGACATTAGTGCGGTGTGTGGTCAGATTCATGTGGAGTGCCCCTTTAGAGCAGGACATTAGTGCAGTGTGTGGTCAGATTCATGTGGAGTGCCCCTTTAGAGCAGGATATTAGTGCGGTGTGTGGTCAGATTCATGTGGAGTGCCCCTTTAAGAGCAGGACATTAGTGCGGTGTGTGATCAGATTCATGTGGAGTGCCCCTTTAGAGCAGGACATTAGTGCGGTGTGTGGTCAGATTCATGTGGAGTGCCCCTTTAAGAGCAGAACATTAGTGCGGTGTGTGGTCATATTCATGTGGAGTGCCCCTTTAGAGCAGGACATTAGTGCGGTGTGTGGTCATATTCATGTGGAGTGCCCCTTTAGAGCAGGACATTAGTGCGGTGTGTGGTCATATTCATGTGGAGTGCCCCTTTAAGAGCAGGACATTAGTGCGGTGTGTGATCAGATTCATGTGGAGTGCCCCTTTAGAGCAGGACATTAGTGCGGTGTGTGATCAGATACATATGGAGTGCCCCTTTAAGAGCAGGACATTAGTGCGGTGTGTGGTCATATTCATGTGGAGTGCCCCTTTAAGCGCAGGACATTAGTGCGGTGTGTGGTCAGATTCATGTGGAGTGCCCCTTTAAGCGCAGGACATTAGTGCGGTGTGTGTCAGATTCATGTGGAGTGCCCCTTTAAGCGCAGGACATTAGTGCGGTGTGTGGTCAGATTCATGTGGAGTGCCCCTTTAGAGCAGGACATTAGTGCGGTGTGTGGTCAGATTCATGTGGAGTGCCCCTCTAAGAGCAGGACATTAGTGCGGTGTGTGGTCATATTCATGTGGAGTGCCCCTTTAAGCGCAGGACATTAGTGCGGTGTGTGTCAGATTCATGTGGAGTGCCCCTTTAAGCGCAGGACATTAGTGCGGTGTGTGTCAGATTCATGTGGAGTGCCCCTTTAAGCGCAGGACATTAGTGCGGTGTGTGGTCATATTCATGTGGAGTGCCCCTTTAAGCGCAGGACATTAGTGCGGTGTGTGGTCAGATTCATGTGGAGTGCCCCTCTAAGAGCAGGACATTAGTGCGGTGTGTGGTCAGATTCATGTGGAGTGCCCCTTTAAGAGCAGGACATTAGTGCGGTGTGTGTCAGATTCATGTGGAGTGCCCCTTTAAGAGCAGAACATTAGTGCGGTGTGTGGTCATATTCATGTGGAGTGCCCCTTTAGAGCAGGACATTAGTGCGGTGTGTGATCAGATTCATGTGGAGTGCCCCTTTAGAGCAGGACATTAGTGCGGTGTGTGATCAGATTCATGTGGAGTGCCCCTTTAGAGCAGGACATTAGTGCGGTGTGTGGTCATATTCATGTGGAGTGCCCCTCTAAGAGCAGGACATTAGTGCGGTGTGTGGTCATATTCATGTGGAGTGCCCCTTTAAGCGCAGGACATTAGTGCGGTGTGTGGTCAGATTCATGTGGAGTGCCCCTCTAAGAGCAGGACATTAGTGCGGTGTGTGATCAGATTCATGTGGAGTGCCCCTTTAGAGCAGGACATTAGTGCGGTGTGTGGTCATATTCATGTGGAGTGCCCCTTTAAGCGCAGGACATTAGTGCGGTGTGTGTCAGATTCATGTGGAGTGCCCCTTTAAGCGCAGGACATTAGTGCGGTGTGTGTCAGATTCATGTGGAGTGCCCCTTTAGAGCAGGACATTAGTGCGGTGTGTGATCATATTCATGTGGAGTGCCCCTTTAAGCGCAGGACATTAGTGCGGTGTGTGATCAGATTCATGTGGAGTGCCCCTTTAGAGCAGGACATTAGTGCGGTGTGTGGTCAGATTCATGTGGAGTGCCCCTTTAGAGCAGGACATTAGTGCGGTGTGTGATCATATTCATGTGGAGTGCCCCTTTAAGAGCAGGACATTAGTGCGGTGTGTGGTCAGATTCATGTGGAGTGCCCCTTTAGAGCAGAACATTAGTGCGGTGTGTGGTCAGATTCATGTGGAGTGCCCCTTTAAGAGCAGAACATTAGTGCGGTGTGTGGTCAGATTCCTGTGGAGTGCCCCTTTAGAGCAGGACATTAGTGCGGTGTGTGATCATATTCATGTGGAGTGCCCCTTTAAGAGCAGGACATTAGTGCGGTGTGTGTCAGATTCCTGTGGAGTGCCCCTTTAGAGCAGAACATTAGTGTGGTGTGGTCATATTCATGTGGAGTGCCCCTTTAAGAGCAGGACATTAGTGCGGTGTGTGTCAGATTCATGTGGAGTGCCCCTTTAAGAGCAGGACATTAGTGCGGTGTGTGTCAGATTCATGTGGAGTGCCCCTTTAGAGCAGGACATTAGTGCGGTGTGTGTCAGATTCATGTGGAGTGCCCCTTTAGAGCAGGACATTAGTGCGGCTCTTGGTGATTCCGCTGTAAGTAATTGGATAGATGTCAGAGCTGAAATCTCTAATAGGATGTGGGATTGTGACGTCATTGATCACCTGACACCCCTGCGCCTGCAGCGCGTCCATCGCCTTCCTGAGCGCGGCCCGCGGGGGGTCACAGATCTCCACCTGCGTCTGCACATTCTGCTCCGAATACGGACCAATCAGGAAGTAGTTCTCCCCCCACTCCTCCGCCGTGATCTTCGCCTTCGTCTGGATCACCGTGTATATCCCTCCGACTGCAAGACAAGAGTATATACCGTGTATACTATATCCCTCCGACTACAAGACAAGAGTATATACCGTGTATACTATATACCTCCGACTACAAGACAAGAGTATATACCATGTATACTATATACCTCCAACACAAGACAGAGTATATACCGTGTATACTATATATCTCCGACTACAAGACAAGAGTATATACCGTGTATACTATATACCTCCGACTACAAGACAAGAGTATATACCGTGTATACTATATACCTCCGAGTACAAGACAAGAGTATATACCGTGTATACTATATACCTCCGACTACAAGACAAGAGTATATACCGTGTATACTATATACCTCCGACTACAAGACAAGAGTATATACCGTGTATACTATATACCTCCGACTACAAGACAAGAGTATATACCGTGTATACTATATCCCTCCGACTGCAAGACAAGAGTATATACCGTGTATACTATATACCTCCGAGTACAAGACAAGAGTATATACCGTGTATATCCCTCCGACTGCAAGACAAGAGTATATACCGTGTATACTATATCCCTCCGACTGCAAGACAAGAGTATATACCGTGTATACTATATACCTCCGACTACAAGACAAGAGTATATACCGTGTATACTATATACCTCCGAGTACAAGACAAGAGTATATACCGTGTATACTATATCCCTCCGACTGCAAGACAAGAGTATATACCGTGTATACTATATACCTCCGACTGCAAGACAAGAGTATATACCGTGTATACTATATACCTCCGACTACAAGACAAGAGTATATACCGTGTATACTATATCCCTCCGACTACAAGACAAGAGTATATACCGTGTATACTATATCCCTCCGAGTACAAGACAAGAGTATATACCGTGTATACTATATACCTCCGACTGCAAGACAAGAGTATATACCGTGTATACTATATACCTCTGACTGCAAGACAAGAGTATATACCGTGTATACTATATACCTCCGAGTACAAGACAAGAGTATATACCGTGTATACTATATCCCTCCGACTGCAAGACAAGAGTATATACCGTGTATACTATATCCCTCCGACTACAAGACAAGAGTATATACCGTGTATACTATATACCTCCGACTACAAGACGAGTATATACCGTGTATACTATATCCCTCCGACTGCAAGACAAGAGTATATACCGTGTATACTATATCCCTCCGACTGCAAGACAAGAGTATATACCGTGTATACTATATACCTCCGACTGCAAGACAAGAGTATATACCGTGTATACTATATACCTCTGACTACAAGACAAGAGTATATACCGTGTATACTATATCCCTCCGACTGCAAGACAAGAGTATATACCGTGTATACTATATCCCTCCGACTACAAGACAAGAGTATATACCGTGTATACTATATACCTCCGACTACAAGACAAGAGTATATACCATGTATACTATATACCTCCAACACAAGACAGAGTATATACCGTGTATACTATATCCCTCCGACTACAAGACAAGAGTATATACCGTGTATACTATATACCTCCGAGTACAAGACAAGAGTATATACCGTGTATACTATATCCCTCCGAGTACAAGACAAGAGTATATACCGTGTATACTATATCCCTCCGACTGCAAGACAAGAGTATATACCGTGTATACTATATACCTCCGACTACAAGACAAGAGTATATACCGTGTATACTATATCCCTCCGACTGCAAGACAAGAGTATATACCGTGTATACTATATCCCTCCGACTGCAAGACAAGAGTATATACCGTGTATACTATATCCCTCCGACTGCAAGACAAGAGTATATACCGTGTATACTATATACCTCCGACTGCAAGACAAGAGTATATACCGTGTATACTATATCCCTCCGACTACAAGACAAGAGTATATACTGTGTATACTATATACCTCTGACTACAAGACAAGAGTATATACCGTGTATACTATATCCCTCCGAGTACAAGACAAGAGTATATACCGTGTATACTATATACCTCCGACTACAAGACAAGAGTATATACCGTGTATACTATATACCTCCGACTGCAAGACAAGAGTATATACCGTGTATACTATATACCTCCGACTACAAGACAAGAGTATATACCGTGTATACTATATCCCTCCGACTGCAAGACAAGAGTATATACCGTGTATACTATATACCTCCGACTACAAGACAAGAGTATATACCGTGTATACTATATACCTCTGACTACAAGACGAGTATATACCGTGTATACTATATACCTCCGAGTACAAGACATAGAGTATATACTGTGTATACTATATACCTCCGAGTACAAGACAAGAGTATATACCGTGTATACTATATACCTCCGACTGCAAGACATAGAGTATATACCGTGTATACTATATACCTCCGACTACAAGACAAGAGTATATACCGTGTATACTATATCCCTCCGACTACAAGACAAGAGTATATACCGTGTATACTATATCCCTCCGACTACAAGACAAGAGTATATACCGTGTATATCCCTCCGACTGCAAGACAAGAGTATATACCGTGTATACTATATCCCTCCGACTGCAAGACAAGAGTATATACCGTGTATATCCCTCCGACTGCAAGACAAGAGTATATACCGTGTATACTATATACCTCCGAGTACAAGACAAGAGTATATACCGTGTATACTATATACCTCTGACTACAAGACGAGTATATACCGTGTATACTATATACCTCCAACTGCAAGACAAGAGTATATACCGTGTATACTATATCCCTCCGAGTACAAGACAAGAGTATATACCGTGTATACTATATCCCTCCGACTGCAAGACAAGAGTATATACCGTGTATACTATATCCCTCCGAGTACAAGACAAGAGTATATACCGTGTATACTATATCCCTCCGACTGCAAGACAAGAGTATATACCGTGTATACTATATACCTCCGAGTACAAGACAAGAGTATATACCGTGTATACTATATCCCTCCGAGTACAAGACAAGAGTATATACCGTGTATACTATATTCCTCCGACTGCAAGACAAGAGTATATACCGTGTATACTATATCCCTCCGACTACAAGACAAGAGTATATACCGTGTATACTTTATCGCTCCGACTGCAAGACAAGAGTATATACCGTGTATACTATATACCTCTGACTACAAGACAAAGAGTATATACCGTGTATACTATATATCCCAGAGCTGTAATCACTATATACTATATACCCATTATCCTCCCCAGTAATCACAGCAGTGCCTCATTCTCCACAGTAATCACAGCAGTGCCTCATTCTCCCCAGTAATCACAGCAGTGCCTCATTCTCCCCCAGTAATCACAGCAGTGCCTCATTCTCCCCAGTAATCACAGCAGTGCCTCATTCTCTCCCAGGAATCACAGCAGTGCCTCATTCTCCCCCAGTAATCACAGCAGTGCCTCATTCTCCCAGTAATCACAGCAGTGCCTCATTCTCCCCCAGTAATCACAGCAGTGCCTCATTCTCCACAGTAATCACAGCAGTGCCTCATTCTCCCCAGTAATCACAGCAGTGCCTCATTCTCCCCAGTAATCACAGCAGTGCCTCATTCTCCCCAGTAATCACAGCAGTGCCTCATTCTCCCCCAGTAATCACAGCAGTGCCTCATTCTCCCCAGTAATCACAGCAGTGCCTCATTCTCTCCCAGGAATCACAGCAGTGCCTCATTCTCCCCCAGTAATCACAGCAGTGCCTCATTCTCCACAGTAATCACAGCAGTGCCTCATTCTCCCCAGTAATCACAGCAGTGCCTCATTCTCCACAGTAATCACAGCAGTGCCTCATTCTCCCCAGTAATCACAGCAGTGCCTCATTCTCCCCAGTAATCACAGCAGTGCCTCATTCTCTCCCAGTAATCACAGCAGTGCCTCATTCTCCACAGTAATCACAGCAGTGCCTCATTCTCCCCAGTAATCACAGCAGTGCCTCATTCTCCCCCAGTAATCACAGCAGTGCCTCATTCTCTCCCAGGAATCCCAGCAGTGCCTCATTCTCCCCAGTAATCACAGCAGTGCCTCATTCTCCACAGTAATCACAGCAGTGCCTCATTCTCCCCAGTAATCACAGCAGTGCCTCATTCTCCACAGTAATCACAGCAGTGCCTCATTCTCCCCAGTAATCACAGCAGTGCCTCATTCTCCCCAGTAATCACAGCAGTGCCTCATTCTCCCCCAATAATCACAGCAGTGCCTCATTCTCCACAGTAATCACAGCAGTGCCTCATTCTCCCCAGTAATCACAGCAGTGCCTCATTCTCCCCCAGTAATCACAGCAGTGCCTCATTCTCTCCCAGGAATCACAGCAGTGCCTCATTCTCCCCCAGTAATCACAGCAGTGCCTCATTCTCCCAGTAATCACAGCAGTGCCTCATTCTCCCCAGTAATCACAGCAGTGCCTCATTCTCCCCAGTAATCACAGCAGTGCCTCATTCTCCCCAGTAATCACAGCAGTGCCTCATTCTCCCCAGTAATCACAGCAGTGCCTCATTCTCCCCAGTAATCACAGCAGTGCCTCATTCTCCCCAGTAATCACAGCAGTGCATCATTCTCCACAGTAATCACAGCAGTGCCTCGTTCTCCCAGTAATCACAGCAGTGCCTCATTCTCCACAGTAATCACAGCAGTGCCTCATTCTCCACAGTAATCACAGCAGTGCCTCATTCTCCCCCAGTAATCACAGCAGTGCCTCATTCTCCCCAGTAATCACAGCAGTGCCTCATTCTCTCCCAGTAATCACAGCAGTGCCTCATTCTCCCCAGTAATCACAGCAGTGCCTCATTCTCTCCCAGTAATCACAGCAGTGCCTCATTCTCCCCCAGTAATCACAGCAGTGCCTCATTCTCCCCCAGTAATCACAGCAGTGCCTCATTCTCCCCCAGTAATCACAGCAGTGCCTCATTCTCTCCCAGGAATCACAGCAGTGCCTCATTCTCCCCCAGTAATCACAGCAGTGCCTCATTCTCCCCCAGTAATCACAGCAGTGCCTCATTCTCCCCCAGTAATCACAGCAGTGCCTCATTCTCCCCCAGTAATCACAGCAGTGCCTCATTCTCCCCAGTAATCACAGCAGTGCCTCATTCTCCCCACTAATCACAGCAGTGCCTCATTCTCTCCCAGTAATCACAGCAGTGCCTCATTCTCCCCAGTAATCACAGCAGTGCCTCATTCTCCCCAATAATCACAGCAGTGCCTCATTCTCCCCCAGTAATCACAGCAGTGCCTCATTCTCCCAGTAATCACAGCAGTGCCTCATTCTCTCCCAGTAATCACAGCAGTGCCTCATTCTCTCCCAGTAATCACAGCAGTGCCTCATTCTTCCCAATAATCACAGCAGTGCCTCATTCTCCGCAGTAATCACAGCAGTGCCTCATTCTCCCCCAGTAATCACAGCAGTGCCTCATTCTCCCAGTAATCACAGCAGTGCCTCATTCTCCCCACTAATCACAGCAGTGCCTCATTCTCCCCACTAATCACAGCAGTGCCTCATTCTCTCCCAGTAATCACAGCAGTGCCTCATTCTCCCCACTAATCACAGCAGTGCCTCATTCTCCCCAGTAATCACAGCAGTGCCTCATTCTCCCCCAGTAATCATAGCAGTGCCTCATTCTCCCCAGTAATCGTAGCATTGCCTCATTCTCCCCCAGTAATCACAGCAGTGCCTCATTCTCCCAGTAATCACAGCAGTGCCTCATTCTCCCCCAATAATCACAGCAGTGCCTCATTCTCCCCAGTAATCACAGCAGTGCCTCATTCTCCCAGTAATCACAGCAGTGCCTCATTCTCCCCCAATAATCACAGCAGTGCCTCATTCTCCCCAGTAATCACAGCAGTGCCTCATTCTCTCCCAGTAATCACAGCAGTGCCTCATTCTCTCCCAGTAATCACAGCAGTGCCTCATTCTCTCCCAGTAATCACAGCAGTGCCTCATTCTCCCCAGTAATCACAGCAGTGCCTCATTCTCTCCCAGTAATCACAGCAGTGCTTCATTCTCCCCAGTAATCACAGCAGTGCCTCATTCTCCCCAGTAATCACAGCAGTGCCTCATTCTCCACAGTAATCACAGCAGTGCCTCATTCTCCCCCAATAATCACAGCAGTGCCTCATTCTCCCCAGTAATCACAGCAGTGCCTCATTCTCTCCCAGTAATAACAGCAGTGCCTCATTCTCCCCAGTAATCACAACAGTGCCTCATTCTCCCCAGTAATCACAGCAGTGCCTCATTCTCCCCCAGTAATCACAGCAGTGCCTCATTCTCCCCCAGTAATCACAGCAGTGCCTCATTCTCTCCCAGTAATCACAGCAGTGCCTCATTCTCCCAGTAATCACAGCAGTGCCTCATTCTCTCCCAGTAATCACAGCAGTGCCTCATTCTCCCCCAGTAATCACAGCAGTGCCTCATTCTCTCCCAGTAATCACAGCAGTGCCTCATTCTCCCCAGTAATCACAGCAGTGCCTCATTCTCCCAGTAATCACAGCAGTGCCTCATTCTCCCAGTAATCACAGCAGTGCCTCATTCTCCACAGTAATCACAGCAGTGCCTCATTCTCTCCCAGTAATCACAGCAGTGCCTCATTCTCTCCCAGGAATCACAGCAGTGCCTCATTCTCCCCCAGTAATCACAGCAGTGCCTCATTCTCCCCCAGTAATCCCAGCAGTGCCTCATTCTCCCCCAGTAATCACAGCAGTGCCTCATTCTCCCCCAATAATCACAGCAGTGCCTCATTCTCCCCAGTAATCCCAGCAGTGCCTCATTTTTCCCAATAATCACAGCAGTGCCTCATTCTCCCCAGTAATCACAGCAGTGCCTCATTCTTCCCCAGTAATCACAGCAGTGCCTCATTCTCCCCCAATAATCCCAGCAGTGCCTCATTCTTCCCAATAATTACAGCAGTGCCTCATTCTCCCCAGTAATCACAGCAGTGCCTCATTCTCCCCACTAATCACAGCAGTGCCACATTCTCCACAGTAATCACAGCAGTGCCTCATTCTCCCAGTAATCACAGCAGTGCCTCATTCTCTCCCAGTAATCACAGCAGTGCCTCATTCTCCCCCAGTAATCACAGCAGTGCCTCATTCTCCCCAGTAATCACAGCAGTGCCTCATTCTCCCAGTAATCATAGCAGTGCCTCATTCTCCCCAGTAATCACAGCAGTGCCTCATGCTCCCAGTAATCACAGCAGTGCCTCATTCTCCCCCAGTAATCACAGCAGTGCCTCATTCTCCCCCAGTAATCACAGCAGTGCCTCATTCTCCCCCAGTAATCATAGCAGTGCCTCATTCTCCCCCAGTAATCATAGCAGTGCCTCATTCTTCCCAATAATCACAGCAGTGCCTCATTCTCCCCAGTAATCACAGCAGTGCCTCATTCTCTCCCAGTAATCACAGCAGTGCCTCATTCTTCCCAATAATCACAGCAGTGCCTCATTCTCCGCAGTAATCACAGCAGTGCCTCATTCTCCCAGTAATCACAGCAGTGCCTCATTCTCCCCCAGTAATCACAGCAGTGCCTCATTCTCCCCACTAATCACAGCAGTGCCTCAGTCTCCCCCAGTAATCACAGCAGTGCCTCATTCTCCCCCAGTAATCACAGCAGTGCCTCATTCTCCCAGTAATCACAGCAGTGCCTCATTCTCCCCCAATAATCACAGCAGTGCCTCATTCTCCCCAGTAATCACAGCAGTGCCTCATTCTCTCCCAGTAATCACAGCAGTGCCTCATTCTCCCCAGTAATCACAGCAGTGCCTCATTCTCTCCCAGTAATCACAGCAGTGCCTCATTCTCCCCAGTAATCACAGCAGTGCCTCATTCTCCCCAGTAATCACAGCAGTGCCTCATTCTCCCCCAGTAATCACAGCAGTGCCTCATTCTCCCAGTAATCACAGCAGTGCCTCATTCTCCCCCAATAATCACAGCAGTGCCTCATTCTCCCCAGTAATCACAGCAGTGCCTCATTCTCTCCCAGTAATCACAGCAGTGCCTCATTCTCCCCAGTAATCACAGCAGTGCCTCATTCTCTCCCAGTAATCACAGCAGTGCCTCATTCTCCCCAGTAATCACAGCAGTGCCTCATTCTCCCCAGTAATCACAGCAGTGCCTCATTCTCCCCCAGTAATCACAGCAGTGCCTCATTCTCCCAGTAATCACAGCAGTGCCTCATTCTCCCCCAATAATCACAGCAGTGCCTCATTCTCCCCAGTAATCACAGCAGTGCCTCATTCTCTCCCAGTAATCACAGCAGTGCCTCATTCTCCCCAGTAATCACAGCAGTGCCTCATTCTCTCCCAGTAATCACAGCAGTGCCTCATTCTCCCCAGTAATCACAGCAGTGCCTCATTCTCCCCAGTAATCACAGCAGTGCCTCATTCTCCACAGTAATCACACCAGTGCCTCATTCTCCCCCAATAATCACAGCAGTGCCTCATTCTCCCAGTAATCACAGCAGTGCCTCATTCTCCCCCAGTAATCACAGCAGTGCCTCATTCTCCCCCAGTAATCACAGCAGTGCCTCATTCTCCCAGTAATCACAGCAGTGCCTCATTCTCCCAGTAATCACAGCAGTGCCTCATTCTCCCAGTAATCACAGCAGTGCCTCATTCTCCACAGTAATCACAGCAGTGCCTCATTCTCTCCCAGTAATCCCAGCAGTGCCTCATTCTCCCCCAGTAATCACAGCAGTGCCTCATTCTCCCCCAATAATCACAGCAGTGCCTCATTCTCCACAGTAATCACAGCAGTGCCTCATTCTCCCCCAGTAATCACAGCAGTGCCTCATTCTCCCAGTAATCACAGCAGTGCCTCATTCTCCCCAGTAATCACAGCAGTGCCTCATTCTCCCCCAATAATCCCAGCAGTGCCTCATTCTCCCAGTAATCACAGCAGTGCCTCATTCTCCCCAGTAATCACAGCAGTGCCTCATTCTCCCCCAGTAATCACAGCAGTGCCTCATTCTCCCAGTAATCACAGCAGTGCCTCATTCTCCCCAGTAATCACAGCAGTGCCTCATTCTCCCCAGTAATCACAGCAGTGCCTCATTCTCCCAGTAATCACAGCAGTGCCTCATTCTCTCCCAGTAATCACAGCAGTGCCTCATTCTCCCAGTAATCACAGCAGTGCCTCATTCTCCCCAGTAATCACAGCAGTGCCTCATTCTCCCAGTAATCACAGCAGTGCCTCATTCTCTCCCAGTAATCACAGCAGTGCCTCATTCTCCCAGTAATCACAGCAGTGCCTCATTCTCCCCAGTAATCACAGCAGTGCCGCATTCTCCCAGTAATCACAGCAGTGCCTCATTCTCCCCAGTAATCACAGCAGTGCCTCATTCTGCAGTCCCAGGTGGTCCCTCTGTGTTTGTCCCCTGATGGTCCCTGTGTGGTTGTCCCCTGGTGGTACCCTGTGTGGTTGTCCCCTGGTGGTCCCTGTGTGGTTGTCCTCTGGTGGTCCCTGTGTGGTTGTCCTCTGGTGGTCCCTGTGTGGTTGTCCTCTGGTGGTCCCTGTGTGGTTGTCCCCTGGTGGTCCCTGTGTGGTTGTCCCCTGGTGGTCCCTGTGTGGTTTTCCCCTGGTAATCCCTGTGTGGTAGTCCCCTGGTGGTCCCTGTGTGGTTGTCCCCTGGTGGTCCCTGTGTGGTTGTCCCCTGGTGGTCCCTGTGTGGTGGTCCCCTGGTGGTCCCTGTGTGGTGGTCCCCTGGTGGTCCCTGTGTGGTGGTCCCCTGGTGGTCCCTGTGTGGTGGTCCCCTGGTGGTCCCTGTGTGGTGGTCCCCTGGTGGTCCCTGTGTGGTTGTCCCCTGGTGTTCCCTGTGTGGTGGTCCCTGTGTGGTTGTCCCCTGGTGGTCCCTGTGTGGTTGTCCCCTGGTGGTCCCTGTGTGGTTGTCCCCTGGTGGTCCCTGTGTGGTTGTCCCCTGGAGGTCCCTGTGTGGTTGTCCCCTGTGGTCCCTTTGTGGTTGTCCCCTGGTGGTCCCTGTGTGGTTGTCCCCTGGTGGTCCCTGTGTGGTTGTCCCCTGGTGGTCCCTGTGTGGTTGTCCCCTGGTGGTCCCTGTGTGGTTGTCCCCTGGTGGTCCCTGTGTGGTTGTCCCCTGTGGTCCCTTTGTGGTTGTCCCCTGGTGGTCCCTGTGTGGTTGTCCCCTGGTGGTCCCTGTGTGGTTGTCCCCTGGTGGTCCCTGTGTGGTTGTCCCCTGGTGGTCCCTGTGTGGTAGTCCCCTGGTGGTCCCTGTGTGGTTGTCCCCTGGTGGTCCCTGTGTGGTTGTCCCCTGGTGGTCCCTGTGTGGTTGTCCCCTGGTGGTCCCTGTGTGGTTGTCCCCTGGAGGTCCCTGTGTGGTTGTCCCCTGTGGTCCCTTTGTGGTTGTCCCCTGGTGGTCCCTGTGTGGTTGTCCCCTGGTGGTCCCTGTGTGGTTGTCCCCTGTGGTCCCTTTGTGGTTGTCCCCTGGTGGTCCCTGTGTGGTTGTCCCCTGGTGGTCCCTGTGTGGTTGTCCCCTGGTGGTCCCTGTGTGGTTGTCCCCTGGTGGTCCCTGTGTGGTTGTCCTCTGGTGGTCCCTGTGTGGTTGTCCCCTGGTGGTCCCTGTGTGGTGGTCCCCTGGTGGTCCCTGTGTGGTGGTCCCCTGGTGGTCCCTGTGTGGTGGTCCCTGTGTGGTTGTCCCCTGGTGGTCCCTGTGTGGTTGTCCTCTGGTGGTCCCTGTGTGGTTGTCCCCTGGTGGTCCCTGTGTGGTTGTCCCCTGGTGGTCCCTGTGTGGTTGTCCCCTGTGGTCCCTTTGTGGTTGTCCCCTGGTGGTCCCTCTGTGGTTGTCCCCTGGTGGTCCCTGTGTGGTTGTCCCCTGGTGGTCCCTGTGTGGTTGTCCCCTGGTGGTCCCTGTGTGGTTGTCCCCTGTGGTCCCTTTGTGGTTGTCCCCTGGTGGTCCCTCTGTGGTTGTCCCCTGGTGGTCCCTCTGTGGTTGTCCCCTGGTGGTCCCTGTGTGGTTGTCCCCTGGTGGTCCCTGTGTGGTTGTCCCCTGGTGGTCCCTGTGTGGTTGTCCCCTGGTGGTCCCTGTGTGGTGGTCCCTGTGTGGTTGTCCCCTGGTGGTCCCTGTGTGGTTGTCCCCTGGTGGTCCCTGTGTGGTGGTCCCTGTGTGGTGGTCCCTGTGTGGTGGTCCCTGTGTGGTAGTCACTGTGTCATGTGACAGGTGCTTAGTCCGGGTTGTGACTTAATCCCAGGATTTATGAAGCGGATGAAGAAACGATCAGAGGATTATATGTTCCTCGAAGGATAAGGAGCTGACTGTACAATACACAGGTCACTATATACAGGTCACTATATACAGGTCACTATATACAGGTCACTATACACAGGTCACTATATACAGGTCACTATATACAGGTCACTATATACAGGTCACTATACACAGGTTACTATACACAGGTCACTATACACAGGTCACTATATACAGGTCACTATATACAGGTCACTATACACAGGTCACTATACACAGGTCACTATATACAGGTCACTATACACAGGTCACTATACACAGGTCACTATATACAGGTCACTATACACAGGTCACTATATACAGGTCACTATATACAGGTCATTATACACAGGTCACTATATACAGGTCACTATATACAGGTCACTATATACAGGTCACTATATACAGGTCACTATACACAGGTCATCATACACAGGTCATCATACACAGGTCACTATACACAGGTCACTATACACAGGTCACTATACACAGGTCACTATATACAGGTCACTATATACAGGTCACTATATACAGGTCACTATACACAGGTCACTATACACAGCTCACTATATACAGGTCATTATATACAGGTCATTATACACAGGTCACTATACACAGGTCATTATATAGAGGTCACTGTACAATACACAGGTCACTATATACAGGTTACTATACACAAGTCACTATAGACAGGTCATTATACACAGGTCATTATACACAGGTCACTATACACAGGTCACTATACACAGGTCACTATACACAGGTCACTATACACAGGTCACTATACACAGGTCATTATATAGAGGTCACTGTACAATACACAGGTCACTATATACAGGTCACTATATACAGGTCATTATACACAGGTCATTATACACAGGTCACTATACACAGGTCATTATACACAGGTCACTATATACAGGTCACTATACACAGGTCACTATACACAGGTCACTATATACAGGTCACTATACACAGGTTATTATACACAGGTCACTATATACAGGTCACTATATACAGGTCACTATATACAGGTCACTATATACAGGTCACTATACACAGGTCATTATACACAGGTCACTATACACAGGTCATTATACACAGGTCATTATACACAGGTCACTATATACAGGTCACTATACACAGGTCACTATACACAGGTCATTACACACAGGTCATTACACACAGGTCATTACACACAGGTCACTATACACAGGTCACTATACACAGGTCACTATACACAGGTCACTATACACAGGTCACTATATACAGGTCACTATATACAGGTCATTATATACAGGTCATTATACACAGGTCATTATACACAGGTCACTATATACAGGTCATTATACACAGGTCATTATACACAGGTCATTATACACAGGTCACTATACACAGGTCACTATACACAGGTCACTATATACAGGTCACTATATACAGGTCACTATATACAGGTCATTATACACAGGTCATTATATAGAGGTCATTGTACAATACACAGGTAACTATACGCAGGTCATTATACACAGGTCACTATACACAGGTCACTATACACAGGTCACTATATACAGGTCACTATATACAGGTCACTATACACAGGTCACTATATACAGGTCACTATATACAGGTCACTATATACAGGTCACTATATACAGGTCACTATACACAGGTCACTATATACAGGTCACTATATACAGGTCATTATACACAGGTCACTATACACAGGTCATTATATAGAGGTCACTGTACAATACACAGGTAACTATACGCAGGTCACTATACACAGGTCATTATATACAGGTCACTATACACAGGTCACTATATACAGGTCATTATACACAGGTCATTATATAGAGGTCACTGTACAATACACAGGTCACTATACACAGGTCACTATATACAAGTTATTATACACAGGTCATTATAGAGAGGTCACTGTATAATACACAGGTCACTCTATACAGGTCATTATACACAGGTCACTATATACAGGTCATTATACACAGGTCACTATACACAGGTCACTATACACAGGTCACTATACACAGGTCATTATATACAGGTCATTGTATTCAGGTAACTATACACAGGTCACTATATACAGGTCACTATATACAGGTCACTATACACAGGTCACTATACACAGGTCATTATACACAGGTCATTATATAGAGGTCACTGTACAATACACAGGTCACTATATACAGGTCACTATACACAGGTCACTATACACAGGTCATTATACACAGGTCATTATATAGAGGTCACTGTACAATACACAGGTCGCTATATACAGGTCACTATACACAGGTCATTATATACAGGTCATTATACACAGGTCATTATATAGAGGTCACTGTACAATACACAGGTCACTATACACAGGTCACTATACACAGGTCACTATACACAGGTCACTATACACAGGTCATTATATACAGTTCATTATACACAGGTCATTATATAGAGGTCACTGTACAATACACAGGTCACTATATACAGGTCATTATACACAGGTCATTATATAGAGGTCACTGTACAATACACAGGTCACTATACACAGGTCATTATATACTGGTCACTTTATACAGGTCACTATACACAGATCACTATATACAGGTCACTATATACAGGTCACTATACACAGGTCACTATACACAGATCACTATATACAGGTCATTATACACAGGTCACTGTACAATACACAGGTCACTATATACAGGTCACTATACACAGGTCACTATACACAGGTCACTATACACAGGTCACCATACACAGGTCATTATACACAGGTCATTATATAGAGGTCACTACAATACACAGGTCACTATACACAGGTCATTATACACAGGACATTATATAGAGGTCACTGTACAATACACAGGTCACTATACACGGGTCACTATACACAGGTCACCATACACAGGTCATTATACACAGGTCATTATATAGAGGTCACTACAATACACAGGTCACTATACACAGGTCATTATACACAGGTCACGATATACAGGTCATTATATAGAGGTCAGTGTACAATACACAGGTCACTATATACAGTTCATTATACACAGGTCATTATATAGAGGTCACTACAATACACAGGTCATTATACACAGGTCACGATACACAGGTCATTATATAGAGGTCACTACAATACACAGGTCACTATACACAGGTCATTATACACAGGTCATTATATAGAGGTCACTGTACAATACACAGGTCACTATACACGGGTCACTATACACAGGTCACTATACACAGGTCACCATACACAGGTCATTATACACAGGTCATTATATAGAGGTCACTACAATACACAGGTCACTATACACAGGTCATTATACACAGGTCACGATATACAGGTCATTATATAGAGGTCAGTGTACAATACACAGGTCACTATATACAGTTCATTATACACAGGTCACTATATACAGGTCATTATATACAGGTCACTATATACAGGTCACTATACACAGGTCACTATACACAGGTCACTATACACAGGTCACTATACACAGGTCACCATACACAGGTCACCATACACAGGTCATTATACACAGGTCATTATATAGAGGTCACTACAATACACAGGTCACTATACACAGGTCATTATACACAGGTCACTATATACAGGTCATTATATAGAGGTCAGTGTACAATACACAGGTCACTATACACAGGTCTCTATATGCAGGTCACTATATACAGGTCACTATATACAGGTCATTATACACAGGTCACTATATAGAGGTCACTGTACAATACACAGGTCACTATATACAAGTCATTATACACAGGTCACTATATACAGGCACTATATACAGGTCATTATACACAGGTCACTATATAGAGGTCACTGTACAATACACAGGTCACTATATACAGGTCATTATACACAGGTCACTATATAGAGGTCACTGTACAATACACTGGTCTCTATACACAGGTCTCTGTACAATACACAGGTCACTATATACAGGTCACTATATACAGGTCACTATATGCAGGTCATTATATACAGGTCACTATATACAGGTTATTATATACAGGTCACTATATAGAGGCACTTATATACAGGTGACTGTACAATACACAGGTCACTATATACAGGTCACAGTACAATACGCATGTCATTATATACAGGTCACTATACAATACACAGGACACTATACACAGGTCACTAAATACAGGTCATTATATACAGGTCACTATACAATACACAGGTCACTATATACAGGTCACTGTACAATACACAGGTCACTATATACAGGTCACTGTACAATACACAGGTCACTATATGCAGGTCACTGTACAATACACAGGTCACTATATGCAGGTCACTGTACAATACACAGGTCACTATATAGAGGTCAATTTACAATACACAGATCACTTTATGCAGGTCACTCTACAATACACAGGTCACTATACGCAGGTCACTGTACAATACACAGGTCACTATATACAGGTCACTGTACAATACACAGGTCACTTTATGCAGGTCACTGTACAATACACAGGTCACTATATACAGGTCACTGTACAATACACAGGTCACTATATAGAGGTCACTCTACAATACACAGGTCACTATATACAGGTCACTGTACAATACACAGGTCACTTTATGCAGGTCACTGTACAATACACAGGTCACTATATACAGGTCACTGTACAATATACAGGTCACTATATAGAGGTCACTCTACAATACACAGGTCACTATATACAGGTCACTGTACAATACACAGGTCACTATATGCAGGTCACTGTACAATACACAGGTCACTATATACAGGTCACTGTACAATACACAGGTCACTATATACAGGTCACTGTACAATACACAGGTCACTATATGCAGGTCACTCTACAATACACAGGTCACTATATAGAGGTCACTTTACAATACACAGGTCACTATATAGAGGTCACTCTACAATACACAGGTCACTATACACAGGTCATTATACAAGACACAGGTCACTATATACAGGTCACTCTACAATACACAGGTCACTATATGCAGGTCACTCTACAATACACAGGTCACTATATGCAGGTCATTATACAAGACACAGGTCACTATATAGAGGTCACTCTACAATACACAGGTCACACTATACACAGGTCATTATACAAGACACAGGTCACTATATACAGGTCACACTATATGCAGGTCACTCTACAATAGACAGGTCACTATATACAGGTCACACTATATGCAGGTCACGCTACAATACACAGGTCACTATATGCAGGTCACACTATATACAGGTCACTATACAATACACAGGTCACTATATACAGGTCACTGTACAATACACAGGTCACTATATACAGGTCACTATATGCAGGTCAATGTACAATCACAGGTCACTATATACAGGTCACTGTACAATATACAGGTCACTCTACAATACACAGGTCACTATATGCAGGTCACTCTACAATACACAGGTCACTATATAGAGGTCAATTTACAATACACAGATCACTATATTCAGGTCACTTTACAATACACAGGTCACTATATTCAGGTCACTCTACAATACACAGGTCACTATATAGAGGTCACTGTACAATACACAGATCACTATATTCAGGTCACTCTACAATACACAGGTCACTATATAGAGGTCACTGTACAATACACAGGTCACTATATGCAGGTCACTCTACAATACACAGGTCACTATATGCAGGTCACTCTACAATACACAGGTCACACTATACACAGGTCATTATACAAGACACAGGTCACTATATGCAGGTCACTCTACAATACACAGGTCACTATATAGAGGTCACTGTACAAGACACAGGTCACTATATACAGGTCACTCTACAATACACAGGTCACTATATACAGTTCACTGTACAATACACAGGTCACTATATACAGGTCACTCTACAATACACAGGTCACTATATACAGGTCACTGTACAATACACAGGTCACTATATGCAGGTCACTGTACAATACACAGGTCACTATATGCAGGTCACTGTACAATACACAGGTCACTATATACAGGTCACTGTACAATACACAGGTCACTATATAGAGGTCACTCTACAATACACAGGTCACTATATACAGGTCACTGTACAATACACAGGTCACTATATGCAGGTCACTGTACAATACACAGGTCACTATATAGAGGTCACTGTACAATACACAGGTCACTATATACAGGTCACTGTACAATACACAGGTCACTATATGCAGGTCACTCTACAATACACAGGTCACTATATAGAGGTCACTCTACAATACACAGGTCACTATATACAGGTCACTGTACAATACACAGGTCACTATATGCAGGTCACTGTACAATACACAGGTCACTATATAGAGGTCACTCTACAATACACAGGTCAATATATAGAGGTCACTTTACAATACACAGGTCACTATATGCAGGTCACTCTACAATACACAGGTCACTATATACAGGTCACTGTACAATACACAGGTCACTATATGCAGGTCACTGTACAATACACAGGTCACTATATGCAGGTCATTATACAAGACACAGGTCACTATATAGAGGTCACTCTACAATACACAGGTCACTATATGCAGGTCACTCTACAATACACAGGTCACTATATGCAGGTCACTGTACAATACACAGGTCACTATATGCAGGTCACTCTACAATACACAGGTCACTATATGCAGGTCATTCTACAAGACACAGGTCACTATATAGAGGTCACTCTACAATACACAGGTCACTATATGCAGGTCACTCTACAATACACAGGTCACTATATGCAGGTCACTGTACAATACACAAGTCACTATATGCAGGTTACTCTACAATACACAGGTCACACTATACACAGGTCATTATACAAGACACAGGTCACTATATACAGGTCACACTATATACAGGTCACTGTACAATACACAGGTCACTATATGCAGGTCACTCTACAATACACAGGTCACTATACACAGGTCCATTATACAAGACACAGGTCACTATATACAGGTCACTCTACAATACACTAGTCACTATATACAGGTCACTGTACAATACACAGGTCACTATATACAGGTCACTGTACAATACACAGGTCACTATATACAGGTCACTGTACAATACACAGGTCACCATATGCAGGTCACTGTACAATACACAGGTCACTATATGCAGGTCACTCTACAATACACAGGTCACTATATAGAGGTCACTCTACAATACACAGGTCACACTATACACAGGTCATTATACAAGACACAGGTCACTATATACAGGTCACTATATGCAGGTCACTCTACAATAGACAGGTCACTATATGCAGGTCACTCTACAATACACAGGTCACACTATACACAGGTCACTATACAAGACACAGGTCACTATATACAGGTCACACTATATACAGGTCATTATACAATACACAGGTCACACTATACACAGGTCATTATACAAGACACAGGTCACTATATACAGGTCACACTATATACAGGTCATTATACAATACACAGGTCACACTATACACAGGTCATTATACAAGACACAGGTCACTATATACAGGTCACACTATATACAGGTCACACTATATACAGGTCATTATACAATACACAGGTCACACTATACACAGGTCATTATACAAGACACAGGTCACTATATACAGGTCACACTATACACAGGTCATTATACAAGACACAGGTCACTATATACAGGTCACACTATATGCAGGTCACTCTACAATAGACAGGTCACTATATGCAGGTCACTCTACAATACACAGGTCACTATACAAGACACAGGTCACTATATACAGGTCACACTATACACAGGTCATTATACAATACACAGGTCACACTATACACAGGTCATTATACAAGACACAGGTCACTATATACAGGTCACACTATATACAGGTCATTATACAATACACAGGTCACCAGAAATCCCGGGCCCCCACACAACACCGTCCCAGGGCCCCAGTTCTAACTATTTGCAGCGCTGCTTGGCTCCTCTTCTGGGATATATACGGTACTGGTCCCGCATTAGAGCTGATCTCTTATTCACAGTGTTTTGGCGCCATCTAGTGGCCGAGAACAGATAAGACATGATGAGGTTCCTCTGTCCCCTCCTCCCCTGGATCCTCCATCATTAATAATGGAGGATGATGGGGGTTATTGTACTGGGGACAGTGGTCACAAGAGCTGACACTCTAAATGTACAGCGGCCTCTCTGCTCTATGACAGACATTTATCAAGCGATTTAGTTACAATTGTTTTTACTAAAAATGTCGCACAAATGTTGCACCTGCGACTACGCGATTTTTCGTGCGACATTTTGACTGGAAAGCGAGAAAAGCAAGTTTCCGAAACGTAACTACGTAGTAATAATTTTAAAATGGACTACGGGTAGTCTGGTATTTATTAACGGCGACAGTCGCAACTGCGCAAAAAAAAAAAGGTTAAAAATTTACTAAATTTACTCAAACATGGAGCAGAAAAAGCTACAAACAAAGGAAAAATGTTCATATGACCGAAAATAATAGATAAATCATCAGCAAAACAGAAGAAAGGAAACAAATACTAACAAAGGAAAACATAACAATGATCAATACCCCCCTGTATGAGAATATATCTATTGTTCTCTGTTATCAGCCATGTCAGGAGAGGAGAGGTGACTGTAGGACAGGTGAATATATCTATTGTTCTCTGTTATCAGCCATGTCAGGAGAGGAGAGGTGACTGTAGGACAGGTGAATATATCTATTGTTCTCTGTTATCAGCCATGTCAGGAGAGGAGAGGTGACTGTAGGACAGGTGAATATATCTATTGTTCTCTGTTATCAGCCATGTCAGGAGAGGAGAGGTGACTGTAGGACAGGTGAATATATCTATTGTTCTCTGTTATCAGCCATGTCAGGAGGGGAGAGGTGACTGTAGGACAGGTGAATATATCTATTGTTCTCTGTTATCAGCCATGTCAGGAGGGGAGAGGTGACTGTAGGACAGGTGAATATATCTATTGTTCTCTGTTATCAGCCATGTCAGGAGAGGAGAGGTGACTGTAGGACAGGTGAATATATCTATTGTTCTCTGTTATCAGCCATGTCAGGAGAGGAGAGGTGACTGTAGGACAGGTGAATATATCTATTGTTCTCTGTTATCAGCCATGTCAGGAGGGGAGAGGTGACTGTAGGACAGGTGAATATATCTATTGTTCTCTGTTATCAGCCATGTCAGGAGGGGAGAGGTGACTGTAGGACAGGTGAATATATCTATTGTTCTCTGTTATCAGCCATGTCAGGAGGGGAGAGGTGACTGTAGGACAGGTGAATATATCTATTGTTCTCTGTTATCAGCCATGTCAGGAGAGGAGAGGTGACTGTAGGACAGGTGAATATATCTATTGTTCTCTGTTATCAGCCATGTCAGGAGGGGAGAGGTGACTGTAGGACAGGTGAATATATCTATTGTTCTCTGTTATCAGCCATGTCAGGAGAGGAGAGGTGACTGTAGGACAGGTGAATATATCTATTGTTCTCTGTTATCAGCCATGTCAGGAGAGGAGAGGTGACTGTAGGACAGGTGAATATATCTATTGTTCTCTGTTATCAGCCATGTCAGGAGGGGAGAGGTGACTGTAGGACAGGTGAATATATCTATTGTTCTCTGTTATCAGCCATGTCAGGAGAGGAGAGGTGACTGTAGGACAGGTGAATATATCTATTGTTCTCTGTTATCAGCCATGTCAGGAGGGGAGAGGTGACTGTAGGACAGGTGAATATATCTATTGTTCTCTGTTATCAGCCATGTCAGGAGAGGAGAGGTGACTGTAGGACAGGTGAATATATCTATTGTTCTCTGTTATCAGTCATGTCAGGAGAGGAGAGAGGTGACTGTAGGACAGGTGAATATATCTATTGTTCTCTGTTATCAGCCATGTCAGGAGGGGAGAGGTGACTATAGGACAGGTGAATTTAATCTATTGTTCTCTGTTATCAGCCATGTCAGGAGGGGAGAGGTGACTGTAGGACAGGTGAATATATCTATTGTTCTCTGTTATCAGCCATGTCAGGAGAGGAGAGGTGACTGTAGGACAGGTGAATATATCTATTGTTCTCTGTTATCAGCCATGTCAGGAGAGGAGAGGTGACTGTAGGACAGGTGAATATATCTATTGTTCTCTGTTATCAGCCATGTCAGGAGGGGAGAGGTGACTGTAGGACAGGTGAATATATCTATTGTTCTCTGTTATCAGCCATGTCAGGAGAGGAGAGGTGACTGTAGGACAGGTGAATATATCTATTGTTCTCTGTTATCAGCCATGTCAGGAGGGGAGAGGTGACTGTAGGACAGGTGAATATATCTATTGTTCTCTGTTATCAGCCATGTCAGGAGAGAAGAGGTGACTGTAGGACAGGTGAATATATCTATTGTTCTCTGTTATCAGTCATGTCAGGAGAGGAGAGAGGTGACTGTAGGACAGGTGAATATATCTATTGTTCTCTGTTATCAGCCATGTTAGGAGGGGAGAGGTGACTGTAGGACAGGTGAATATAATCTATTGTTCTCTGTTATCAGTCATGTCAGGAGGGGAGAGGTGACTGTAGGACAGGTGAATATATCTATTGTTCTGTTATCAGCCATGTCAGGAGGAGAGAGGTGACTGTAGGACAGGTGAATATAATCTATTGTTCTCTGTTATCAGCCATGTCAGGAGAGGAGAGGTGACTGTAGGACAGGTGAATATATCTATTGTTCTCTGTTATCAGCCATGTCAGGAGAGGAGAGGTGACTGTAGGACAGGTGAATATATCTATTGTTCTATGTTATCAGCCATGTCAGGAGAGGAGAGGTGACTGTAGGACAGGTGAATATATCAATTGTTCTCTGTTATCAGCCATGTCAGGAGGGGAGAGGTGACTGTAGGACAGGTGAATATAATCTATTGTTCTCTGTTATCAGCCATGTCAGGAGAGGAGAGGTGACTGTAGGACAGGTGAATATATCTATTGTTCTCTGTTATCAGCCATGTCAGGAGAGGAGAGGTGACTGTAGGACAGGTGAATATATCTATTGTTCTATGTTATCAGCCATGTCAGGAGAGGAGAGGTGACTGTAGGACAGGTGAATATATCAATTGTTCTCTGTTATCAGCCATGTCAGGAGGGCAGAGGTGACTGTAGGACAGGTGAATATATCAATTGTTCTCTGTTATCAGCCATGTCAGGAGGGGAGAGGTGACTGTAGGACAGGTGAATATATCTATTGTTCTCTGTTATCAGCCATGTCAGGAGAGGAGAGGTGACTGTAGGACAGGTGAATATATCTATTGTTCTCTGTTATCAGCCATGTCAGGAGAGGAGAGGTGACTGTAGGACAGGTGAATATATCTATTGTTCTCTGTTATCAGCCATGTCAGGAGAGGAGAGGTGACTGTAGGACAGGTGAATATAATCTATTGTTCTCTGTTATCAGCCATGTCAGGAGGGGAGAGGTGACTGTAGGACAGGTGAATATATCTATTGTTCTCTGTTATCAGCCATGTCAGGAGGGGAGAAGTGACTGTAGGACAGGTGAATATATCTATTGTTCTCTGTTATCAGCCATGTCAGGAGGGGAGAAGTGACTGTAGGACAGGTGAATATATCTATTGTTCTCTGTTATCAGCCATGTCAGGAGGGGAGAGGTGACTGTAGGACAGGTGAATATATCTATTGTTCTCTGTTATCAGCCATGTCAGGAGAGGAGAGGTGACTGTAGGACAGGTGAATATATCTATTGTTCTATGTTATCAGCCATGTCAGGAGAGGAGAGGTGACTGTAGGACAGGTGAATATATCAATTGTTCTCTGTTATCAGCCATGTCAGGAGAGGAGAGGTGACTGTAGGACAGGTGAATATATCAATTGTTCTCTGTTATCAGCCATGTCAGGAGGGCAGAGGTGACTGTAGGACAGGTGAATATATCAATTGTTCTCTGTTATCAGCCATGTCAGGAGGGGAGAGGTGACTGTAGGACAGGTGAATATATCTATTGTTCTCTGTTATCAGCCATGTCAGGAGGAGAGGTGACTGTAGGACAGGTGAATATATCAATTGTTCTCTGTTATCAGCCATGTCAGGAGAGGAGAGGTGACTGTAGGACAGGTGAATATAATCTATTGTTCTCTGTTATCAGCCATGTCAGGAGGGGAGAGGTGACTGTAGGACAGGTGAATATATCAATTGTTCTCTGTTATCAGCCATGTCAGGAGAGGAGAGGTGACTGTAGGACAGGTGAATATATCTATTGTTCTCTGTTATCAGCCATGTCAGGAGAGGAGAGGTGACTGTAGGACAGGTGAATATATCAATTGTTCTCTGTTATCAGCCATGTCAGGAGGGGAGAGGTGACTGTAGGACAGGTGAATATATCTATTGTTCTCTGTTATCTGCCGTGTCAGGAGAGGTGACTGTATGACAGGTGAATATATATATTGTTCTCTGTTATCAGCCATGTCAGGGGGGGAGAGGAGACTGTAGGACAGGTGAATATAATCTATTGTTCTCTGTTATCAGCCATGTCAGGAGGGGAGAGGTGACTGTAGGACAGGTGAATATATCAATTGTTCTCTGTTATCAGCCATGTCAGGAGAGGAGAGGTGACTGTAGGACAGGTGAATATAATCTATTGTTCTCTGTTATCAGCCATGTCAGGAGGGGAGAAGTGACTGTAGGACAGGTGAATATATCTATTGTTCTCTGTTATCAGCCATGTCAGGAGGGGAGAGGTGACTGTAGGACAGGTGAATATATCTATTGTTCTCTGTTATCAGCCATATCAGGAGGGGAGAGGTGACTGTAGTACAGGTGAATATATCTATTGTTCTCTGTTATCAGCCATGTCAGGAGGGGAGAGGTGACTGTAGGACAGGTGAATATATCTATTGTTCTCTGTTATCAGCCATGTCAGGAGAGGAGAGGTGACTGTAGTTCAGGTGAATATATCTATTGTTCTCTGTTATCAGCCATGTTAGGAGGAGAGGTGACTGTAGGACAGGTGAATATATCAATTGTTCTCTGTTATCAGCCATGTCAGGAGAGGAGAGGTGACTGTAGGACAGGTGAATATAATCTATTGTTCTCTGTTATCAGCCATGTCAGGAGGGGAGAGGTGACTGTAGGACAGGTGAATATATATATTGTTCTCTGTTATCAGCCATGTCAGGAGGGGAGAGAGGTGACTGTAGGACAGGTGAATATAATCTATTGTTCTCTGTTATCAGCCATGTCAGGAGAGGAGAGGTGACTGTAGGACAGGTGTATACAATCTATTGTTCTCTGTTATCAGCCATGTCAGGAGGGGAGAGGTGACTGTAGGACAGGTGAATATATCTATTGTTCTCTGTTATCAGCCATGTCAGGAGGGGAGAGGTGACTGTAGGACAGGTGAATATATCTATTGTTCTATGTTATCAGCCATGTCAGGAGAGGAGAGGTGACTGTAGGACAGGTGAATATATCAATTGTTCTCTGTTATCAGCCATGTCAGGAGAGGAGAGGTGACTGTAGGACAGGTGAATATATCAATTGTTCTCTGTTATCAGCCATGTCAGGAGAGGAGAAGTGACTGTAGGACAGGTGAATATAATCTATTGTTCTCTGTTATCAGCCATGTCAGGAGGGGAGAAGTGACTGTAGGACAGGTGAATATATCTATTGTTCTCTGTTATCAGCCATGTCAGGAGGGGAGAGGTGACTGTAGGACAGGTGAATATATCTATTGTTCTCTGTTATCAGCCATATCAGGAGGGGAGAGGTGACTGTAGTACAGGTGAATATAATCTATTGTTCTCTGTTATCAGCCATGTCAGGAGAGGAGAGGTGACTGTAGGACAGGTGAATATATCTATTGTTCTCTGTTATCAGCCATGTCAGGAGGAGAGAGGTGACTGTAGGACAGGTGAATATATCTATTGTTCTCTGTTATCAGCCATGTCAGGAGGGGAGAGGTGACTGTAGGACAGGTGAATATATCTATTGTTCTCTGTTATCAGCCATGTCAGGAGGGGAGAGGTGACTGTAGGACAGGTGAATATATCTATTGTTCTATGTTATCAGCCATGTCAGGAGAGGAGAGGTGACTGTAGGACAGGTGAATATATCAATTGTTCTCTGTTATCAGCCATGTCAGGAGAGGAGAGGTGACTGTAGGACAGGTGAATATATCAATTGTTCTCTGTTATCAGCCATGTCAGGAGGGCAGAGGTGACTGTAGGACAGGTGAATATATCAATTGTTCTCTGTTATCAGCCATGTCAGGAGGGGAGAGGTGACTGTAGGACAGGTGAATATATCAATTGTTCTCTGTTATTAGCCATGTCAGGAGAGGAGAGGTGACTGTAGGACAGGTGAATATATCAATTGTTCTCTGTTATCAGCCATGTCAGGAGGGGAGAGGTGACTGTAGGACAGGTGAATATATCTATTGTTCTCTGTTATCAGCCATGTCAGGAGGAGAGGTGACTGTAGGACAGGTGAATATATCAATTGTTCTCTGTTATCAGCTGTGTCAGGAGGGGAGAGGTGACTGTAGGACAGGTGAATATATCTATTGTTCTCTGTTATCAGCCATGTCAGGAGAGGAGAGGTGACTGTAGGACAGGTGAATATATCAATTGTTCTCTGTTATCAGCCATGTCAGGAGAGGAGAGGTGACTGTAGGACAGGTGAATATATCAATTGTTCTCTGTTATCAGCCATGTCAGGAGGGGAGAGAGGTGACTGTAGGACAGGTGAATATATCTATTGTTCTCTGTTATCAGCCATGTCAGGAGGGGAGAAGTGACTGTAGGACAGGTGAATATAATCTATTGTTCTCTGTTATCAGCCATGTCAGGAGGGGAGAAGTGACTGTAGGACAGGTGAATATATCTGTTGTTCTCTGTTATCAGCCATGTCAGGAGGGGAGAGGTGACTGTAGGACAGGTGAATATATCTATTGTTCTCTGTTATCAGCCATGTCAGGAGAGGAGAGGTGACTGTAGGACAGGTGAATATATCTATTGTTCTATGTTATCAGCCATGTCAGGAGAGGAGAGGTGACTGTAGGACAGGTGAATATATCAATTGTTCTCTGTTATCAGCCATGTCAGGAGAGGAGAGGTGACTGTAGGACAGGTGAATATATCAATTGTTCTCTGTTATCAGCCATGTCAGGAGGGCAGAGGTGACTGTAGGACAGGTGAATATATCAATTGTTCTCTGTTATCAGCCATGTCAGGAGGGGAGAGGTGACTGTAGGACAGGTGAATATATCAATTGTTCTCTGTTATCAGCCATGTCAGGAGAGGAGAGGTGACTGTAGGACAGGTGAATATATCAATTGTTCTCTGTTATCAGCCATGTCAGGAGGGGAGAGGTGACTGTAGGACAGGTGAATATATCTATTGCTCTCTGTTATCTGCCATGTCAGGAGGAGAGGTGACTGTAGGACAGGTGAATATATCAATTGTTCTCTGTTATCAGCCATGTCAGGAGGGGAGAGGTGACTGTAGGACAGGTGAATATATCTATTGTTCTCTGTTATCAGCCATGTCAGGAGAGGAGAGGTGACTGTAGGACAGGTGAATATATCAATTGTTCTCTGTTATCAGCCATGTCAGGAGAGGAGAGGTGACTGTAGGACAGGTGAATATAATCTATTGTTCTCTGTTATCAGCCATGTCAGGAGGGGAGAGAGGTGACTGTAGGACAGGTGGATATAATCTATTGTTCTCTGTTATCAGCCATGTCAGGAGGGGAGAGGTGACTGTAGGACAGGTGAATATATCAATTGTTCTCTGTTATCAGCCATGTCAGGAGGGGAGAGGTGACTGTAGGACAGGTGAATATATCAATTGTTCTCTGTTATCAGCCATGTCAGGAGGGGAGAGGTGACTGTAGGACAGGTGAATATATCTATTGTTCTCTGTTATCAGCCATGTCAGGAGGGGAGAGGTGACTGTAGGACAGGTGAATATATCTATTGTTCTCTGTTATCAGCCATGTCAGGAGGGGAGAGGTGACTGTAGGACAGGTGAATATATCTATTGTTCTCTGTTATCAGCCATGTCAGGAGAGGAGAGGTGACTGTAGGACAGGTGAATATATCTATTGTTCTCTGTTATCAGTCATGTCAGGAGGGGAGAGGTGACTGTAGGACAGGTGAATACAATCTATTGTTCTCTGTTATCAGCCATGTCAGGAGGGGAGAGGTGACTGTAGGACAGGTGTATCTGCTGGGTTGAGTGACGTGAAGTGCTGGTACCCTCCTCATGTTGGGGGGCGCTCCTCTTTCCCCTGTCTATAGGGTGATTACCCTTTGACCCTTACAAACCTTTGTTGGTGACCTCCCAGGAGATCTCGAAGAGTAGCAGGTCCTCTATGGGGAGCTCTTCTTCCTCCCAGTGCGGGAGACCATTGAGGGAGTTGACGGAGAGGGACCTGCTGAGCGGCATGATGGCGTCCTGAGGAGCGGCGCAGTGCGGAGCAGCCGGTGTTGGGTTTCTGGTCTCTAAGACATAAGAGGAGAAGCCCCTTCCTGGATAATCCGGGGCTTACAGCTGACACCGCGCATTACACAGGGACGGATCCCACCGCAAGCTGATCAGAGGTCGCTGGACAGTCATTGCGCCCAATCCATCCCTGGACAGCGGCCAAGTACACAAACCTTGAATTGTATGAACCCTATGATCAATAACCGACTGAAGAGCTGACAATCATCAACCAGGAACCCGCTGCAACTGTGCCAAACCCTCACCGGAGGAGCCTGTTATTGTTATGATTTGGATTTCATGGGGTCACGACCTCTTGCTCATTCACACTCAATGCAGATGCAGCGACGGTGCTAAAGAAACGCGTCCAATAAACGTGTCCACACCTGGTGATATCGCTGTGTCCAAGAGGGGTCCCCGGAACCTAGAAGTGGAGTCTATACCCTTCAAATACAACACAAAGTTGTGTGCAGCCCAAAACAAGGTACACGAGGATAAATTCTAACACTTAAACCCCCCAAAAATAGTGTAAAAATATGAAGACCAAACAAAACCAAGATTTACAGTCATTAAACCCTCCAATCAATAGACGGGATATATATGGATATAATGGTCATAAAGGGGAGAGACCTCAAAGGTATAAAATGTTAATAAAAGAAAATGACAATAAATATTAATAAACAGAGCACAGGGCCCTGCGGCCATACAGTATAATAGATATATAGCAGAGCACAGGGCCCTGCGGCCGTACAGTATAATAGATATATAGCAGAGCACAGGGCCCTGCGGCCATACAGTATAATAGATATATAGCAGAGCACAGGGCCCTGCGGCCGTACAGTATAATAGATATATAGCAGAGCACAGGGCCCTGCGGCCATACAGTATAATGGATATATAGCAGAGCACAGGGCCCTGCGCCCGTACAATATAATAGATATATAGCAGAGCACAGGGCCCTGCGGCCGTACAGTATAATAGATATATAGCAGAGCACAGGGCCCTGCGGCCATACAGTATAATAGATATATAGCAGAGCACAGGGCCCTGCGGCCGTACAGTATAATAGATATATAGCAGAGCACAGGGCCCTGCTGCCATACAGTATAATGGATATATAGCAGAGCACAGGGCCCTGCGCCCGTACAGTATAATAGATATATAGCAGAGCACAGGGCCCTGCGGCCATACAGTATAAAAGATATATAGCAGAGCACAGGGCCCTGCGGCCGTACAGTATAAAAGATATATAGCAGAGCACAGGGCCCTGCGGCCGTACAGTATAATAGATATATAGCAGAGCATAGGGCCCTGCGGCCGTACAGTATAATAGATATATAGCAGAGCACAGGGCCCTGCGGCCGTACAGTATAATAGATATATAGCAGAGCACAGGGCACTGCGCCCGTACAGTATAATAGATATATAGCAGAGCACAGGGCCCTGCGGCCGTACAGTATAATAGATATATAGCAGAGCACAGGGCCCTGCGGCCGTACAGTATAATAGATATATAGCAGAGCACAGGGCCCTGCGGCCGTACAGTATAATAGATATATAGCAGAGCACAGGGCCCTGCGGCCGTACAGTATAATAGATATATAGCAGAGCACAGGGCCCTGCGGCCATACAGTATAATAGATATATAGCAGAGCACAGGGCCCTGCGGCCATACAGTATAATAGATATATAGCAGAGCACAGGGCCCTGCGGCCGTACAGTATAAGAGATATATAGCAGAGCACAGGGCCCTGTGGCCGTACAGTATAATAGATATATAGCAGAGCACAGGGCCCTGCGGCTGTACAGTATAATAGATATATAGCAGAGCACAGGGCCCTGCGGCCGTACAGTATAATAGATATATATATATATATAGCAGAGCACAGGGCACTGCGGCCGTACAGTATAATAGATATATAGCAGAGCACAGGGCCCTGCGGCTGTACAGTATAATAGATATATAGCAGAGCACATGGCCCTGCGGCCGTACAGTATAATAGATATATATATATAGCAGAGCACAGGGCCCTGCGGCTGTACAGTATAATAGATATATAGAAGAGCACAGGGCCCTGCGGCTGTACAGTATAATAGATATATAGCAGAGCACAGGGCCCTGCAGCTGTACAGTATAATAGATATATAGCAGAGCACAGGGCCCTGCGGCTGTACAGTATAATAGATATATAGCAGAGCACAGGGCCCTGCGGCTGTACAGTATAATAGATATATAGCAGAGCACAGGGCCCTGCGGCTGTACAGTATAATAGATATATAGCAGAGCACATGGCCCTGCGGCCGTACAGTATAATAGATAGATAGCAGAGCACAGGGCCCTGCGGCTGTACAGTATAATAGATATATAGCAGAGCACAGGGCCCTGCAGCTGTACAGTATAATAGATATATAGCAGAGCACAGGGCCCTGTGGCCAGACAGTATAATAGATATATAGAAGAGCACAGGGCCCTGCGGCCGTAAAGTATAATAGATATATATATATATATATATATATATATATATAGCAGAGCACAGGGCCCTGCGGCTGTACAGTATAATAGATATATAGCAGAGCACAGGGCCCTGCGGCGGTACAGTATAATAGATATATAGCAGAGCACATGGCCCTGCGGCCGTACAGTATAATAGATATATAGCAGAGCACAGGGCCCTGCGGCTGTACAGTATAATAGATATATAGAAGAGCACAGGGCCCTGCGGCTGTACAGTATAATAGATATATAGTAGAGCACATGGCCCTGTGGCCGGACAGTATAATAGATATATAGTAGAGCACAGGGCCCTGCGGCCGTACAGTATAATAGATATATAGCAGAGCACAGGGCCCTGCGGCTGTACAGTATAATAGATATATAGAAGAGCACAGGGCCCTGCAGCTGTACAGTATAATAGATATATAGCAGAGCACATGGCCCTGTGGCCGGACAGTATAATAGATATATAGTAGAGCACAGGGCCCTGCGGCCGTACAGTATAATAGATATATAGCAGAGCACAGGGCCCTGCGGCCGTACAGTATAATAGATATATAGAAGAGCACAGGGCCCTGCGGCCGTACAGTATAATAGATATATAGCAGAGCACAGGACCCTGCTGCTGTACAGTATAATAGATATATAGCAGAGTACAGGGCCCTGCGGCTGTACAGTATAATAGATATATAGCAGAGCACAGGGCCCTGCGGCTGTACAGTATAATAGATATATAGCAGAGCACAGGGCCCTGCGGCTGTACAGTATAATAGATATATAGCAGAGCACAGGGCCCTGCGGCCGTACAGTATAATAGATATATAGCAGAGTACAGGGCCCTGCGGCTGTACAGTATAATAGATATATAGCAGAGCACAGGGCCCTGCGGCTGTACAGTATAATAGATATATAGCGGAGCACAGGGCCCTGCGGCTGTACAGTATAATAGATATATAGCAGAGCACAGGGCCCTGCGGCTGTACAGTATAATAGATATATAGCAGAGCACAGGGCCCTGCGGCTGTACAGTATAATAGATATATAGCAGAGCACAGGGCCCTGCGGCCGTACAGTATAATAGATATATAGCAGAGCACAGGGCCCTGCGGCTGTACAGTATAATAGATATATAGCAGAGCACAGGGCCCTGCGGCTGTACAGTATAATAGATATATAGCAGAGTACAGGGCCCTGCGGCTGTACAGTATAATAGATATATAGCAGAGCACAGGGCCCTGCGGCCATACAGTATAGTATATATATAGCAGAGCACAGGGCCCTGCGGCTGTACAGTATAATAGATATATAGCAGAGCACAGGGCCCTGCGGCTGTACAGTATAATAGATGTATAGCAGAGTACAGGGCCCTGCGGCCGTACAGTATAATAGATATATAGCAGAGCACAGGGCCCTGCGGCCGTACAGTATAATAGATATATAGAAGAGCACAGGGCCCTGCGGCCGTACAGTATAATAGATATATATATAGCAGAGCACAGGGCCCTGCGGCCGTACAGTATAATAGATATATAGCAGAGCACAGGGCCCTGCGGCCGTACAGTATAATAGATATATAGCAGAGCACAGGGCCCTGTGGCCGGACAGTATAATAGATATATAGAAGAGCACAGGGCCCTGCGGCCGTACAGTATAATAGATATATATATAGCAGAGCACAGGGCCCTGCAGCCGTACAGTATAATAGATATATAGCAGAGCACAGGGCCCTGCGGCTGTACAGTATAATAGATATATAGCAGAGCACAGGGCCCTGCGGCCATACAGTATAATAGATATATAGCAGAGCACAGGGCCCTGCGGCCATACAGTATAATAGATATATAGCAGAGCACAGGGCCCTGCGGCCATACAGTATAAGAGATATATAGCAGAGCACAGGGCCCTGCGGCTGTACAGTATAATAGATATATAGCAGAGCACAGGGCCCTGCGGCCGTACAGTATAATAGATATATATATATATATATATAGCAGAGCACAGGGCCCTGCGGCCGTACAGTATAATAGATATATAGCAGAGCACAGGGCCCTGCGGCTGTACAGTATAATAGATATATAGCAGAGCACAGGGCCCTGCGGCTGTACAGTATAATAGATATATAGCAGAGCACAGGGCCCTGCGGCTGTACAGTATAATAGATATATAGCAGAGCACAGGGCCCTGCGGCCGTACAGTATAATAGATATATATATATATAGCAGAGCACAGGGCACTGCGGCCGTACAGTATAATAGATATATAGCAGAGCACAGGGCCCTGCGGCTGTACAGTATAATATATATATAGCAGAGCACAGGGCCCTGCGGCTGTACAGTATAATAGATATATAGCAGAGCACAGGGCCCTGCGGCTGTACAGTATAATAGATATATAGCAGAGCACAGGGCCCTGCGGCTGTACAGTATAATAGATATATAGCAGAGCACAGGGCCCTGCGGCTGTACAGTATAATAGATATATAGCAGAGCACAGGGCCCTGCGGCTGTACTGTATAATAGATATATAGCAGAGCACAGGGCCCTGCGGCTGTACAGTATAATAGATATATAGAAGAGCACAGGGCCCTGCGGCCGTACAGTATAATAGATATATATATATATATATATATATATATATATATATAGCAGAGCACAGGGCCCTGCGGCCGTACAGTATAATAGATATATAGCAGAGCACAGGGCCCTGCGGCTGTACAGTATAATAGATATATAGCAGAGCACAGGGCCCTGCGGCTGTACAGTATAATAGATATATAGCAGAGCACAGGGCCCTGCGGCTGTACAGTATAATAGATATATAGAAGAGCACAGGGCCCTGCGGCCGTACAGTATAATAGATATATATATATATAGCAGAGCACAGGGCCCTGCGGCCGTACAGTATAATAGATATATAGCAGAGCACAGGGCCCTGCGGCTGTACAGTATAATAGATATATAGCAGAGCACATGGCCCTGCGGCCGTACAGTATAATAGATATATATATAGCAGAGCACAGGGCCCTGCGGCTGTACAGTATAATAGATATATAGAAGAGCACAGGGCCCTGCGGCTGTACAGTATAATAGATATATAGCAGAGCACAGGGCCCTGCAGCTGTACAGTATAATAGATATATAGCAGAGCACAGGGCCCTGCGGCTGTACAGTATAATAGATATATAGCAGAGCACAGGGCCCTGCGGCTGTACAGTATAATAGATATATAGCAGAGCACAGGGCCCTGCGGCTGTACAGTATAATAGATATATAGCAGAGCACATGGCCCTGCGGCCGTACAGTATAATAGATAGATAGCAGAGCACAGGGCCCTGCGGCTGTACAGTATAATAGATATATAGCAGAGCACAGGGCCCTGCAGCTGTACAGTATAATAGATATATAGCAGAGCACAGGGCCCTGTGGCCAGACAGTATAATAGATATATAGAAGAGCACAGGGCCCTGCGGCCGTAAAGTATAATAGATATATATATATATATATATATATAGCAGAGCACAGGGCCCTGCGGCCGTACAGTATAATAGATATATAGCAGAGCACAGGGCCCTGCGGCTGTACAGTATAATAGATATATAGCAGAGCACAGGGCCCTGCGGCGGTACAGTATAATAGATATATAGCAGAGCACATGGCCCTGCGGCCGTACAGTATAATAGATATATAGCAGAGCACAGGGCCCTGCGGCTGTACAGTATAATAGATATATAGAAGAGCACAGGGCCCTGCGGCTGTACAGTATAATAGATATATAGCAGAGCACAGGGCCCTGCAGCTGTACAGTATAATAGATATATAGCAGAGCACAGGGCCCTGCGGCTTTACAGTATAATAGATATATATAGCAGAGCACAGGGCCCTGCGGCTGTACAGTATAATAGATATATAGCAGAGCACAGGGCCCTGCGGCTGTACAGTATAATAGATATATAGCAGAGCACATGGCCCTGCGGCTGTACAGTATAATAGATATATAGCAGAGCACAGGGCCCTGCGGCTGTACAGTATAATAGATATATAGCAGAGCACAGGGCCCTGCGGCTGTACAGTATAATAGATATATAGCAGAGCACAGGGCCCTGTGGCCGGACAGTATAATAGATATATAGTAGAGCACAGGGCCCTGCAGCTGTACAGTATAATAGATATATAGCAGAGCACATGGCCCTGTGGCCGGACAGTATAATAGATATATAGTAGAGCACAGGGCCCTGCGGCCGTACAGTATAATAGATATATAGCAGAGCACAGGGCCCTGCGGCCGTACAGTATAATAGATATATAGCAGAGCACAGGGCCCTGCGGCCGTACAGTATAATAGATATATAGCAGAGCACAGGACCCTGCTGCTGTACAGTATAATAGATATATAGCAGAGTACAGGGCCCTGCGGCTGTACAGTATAATAGATATATAGCAGAGCACAGGGCCCTGCGGCTGTACAGTATAATAGATATATAGCAGAGCACAGGGCCCTGCGGCCATACAGTATAATAGATATATAGCAGAGCACAGGGCCCTGCGGCTGTACAGTATAATAGATATATAGCAGAGTACAGGGCCCTGTGGCTGTACAGTATAATAGATATATAGCAGAGCACAGGGCCCTGCGGCTGTACAGTATAATAGATATATAGCAGAGCACAGGGCCCTGCGGCTGTGCAGTATAATAGATATATAGCAGAGCACAGGGCCCTGCGGCCGTACAGTATAATAGATATATAGCAGAGTACAGGGCCCTGCGGCTGTACAGTATAATAGATATATAGCAGAGCACAGGGCCCTGCGGCTGTACAGTATAATAGATATATAGCAGAGCACAGGGCCCTGCGGCTGTACAGTATAATAGATATATAGCAGAGCACAGGGCCCTGCGGCTGTACAGTATAATAGATATATAGCAGAGCACAGGGCCCTGCGCCCGTACAGTATAATAGATATATAGCAGAGCACAGGGCCCTGCGCCCGTACAGTATAATAGATATATAGCAGAGCACAGGGCCCTGCGGCTGTACAGTATAATAGATATATAGCAGAGCACAGGGCCCTGCGGCTGTACAGTATAATAGATATATAGCAGAGTACAGGGCCCTGCGGCTGTACAGTATAATAGATATATAGCAGAGCACAGGGCCCTGCGGCCATACAGTATAGTATATATATAGCAGAGCACAGGGCCCTGCGGCTGTACAGTATAATAGATATATAGCAGAGCACAGGGCCCTGCGGCTGTACAGTATAATAGATGTATAGCAGAGTACAGGGCCCTGCGGCCGTACAGTATAATAGATATATAGCAGAGCACAGGGCCCTGCGGCCGTACAGTATAATAGATATATAGAAGAGCACAGGGCCCTGCGGCCGTACAGTATAATAGATATATATATAGCAGAGCACATGGCCCTGCGGCCGTACAGTATAATAGATATATAGCAGAGCACAGGGCCCTGCGGCCGTACAGTATAATAGATATATAGCAGAGCACAGGGCCCTGTGGCCGGACAGTATAATAGATATATAGAAGAGCACAGGGCCCTGCGGCCGTACAGTATAATAGATATATATATAGCAGAGCACAGGGCCCTGCAGCCGTACAGTATAATAGATATATAGCAGAGCACAGGGCCCTGCGGCTGTACAGTATAATAGATATATAGCAGAGCACAGGGCCCTGCGGCCATACAGTATAATAGATATATAGCAGAGCACAGGGCCCTGCGGCCATACAGTATAATAGATATATAGCAGAGCACAGGGCCCTGCGGCCATACAGTATAAGAGATATATAGCAGAGCACAGGGCCCTGCGGCTGTACAGTATAATAGATATATAGCAGAGCACAGGGCCCTGCGGCCGTACAGTATAATAGATATATATATATATATATATAGCAGAGCACAGGGCCCTGCGGCCGTACAGTATAATAGATATATAGCAGAGCACAGGGCCCTGCGGCTGTACAGTATAATAGATATATAGCAGAGCACAGGGCCCTGCGGCTGTACAGTATAATAGATATATAGCAGAGCACAGGGCCCTGCGGCTGTACAGTATAATAGATATATAGAAGAGCACAGGGCCCTGCGGCCGTACAGTATAATATATATATATATATATATATATATATATATATATAGCAGAGCACAGGGCCCTGCGGCCGTACAGTATAATAGATATATAGCAGAGCTGTCACGATGCCGGCTGGCAGGTAGTGGATCCTCTGTGCCAGAGAGGGATTGGCGTGGACCGTGCTAGTGGACCGGTTCTAAGCCACTACTGGTTTTCACCAGAGCCCGCCGCAAAGCGGGATGGTCTTGCTGCGGCGGTAGTGACCAGGTCGTATCCACTAGCAACGGCTCACCTCTCTGGCTGCTGAAGATAGGCGCGGTACAAGGGAGTAGGCAAAAGCAAGGTCGGACGTAGCAGAAGGTCGGGGCAGGCAGCAAGGATCGTAGTCAGGGGCAACGGCAGAAGGTCTGGAAACACAGGCAAGGAACACACAAGGAACGCTTTCACTGGCACTAAGGCAACAAGATCCGGCGAGGGAGTGAAGGGGAAGTGAGGTGATATAGGGAAGTGCACAGGTGTAACCACTAATTGGAACCACTGCGCCAATCAGCGGCGCAGTGGCCCTTTAAATCGCAGAGACCCGGCGCGCGCGCGCCCTAGGGAGCGGGGCCGCGCGCGCCGGGACAGAACAGACGGAGAGCGAGTCAGGTAGGGGAGCCGGGGTGCGCATCGCGAGCGGGCGCTACCCGCATCGCGAATCGCATCCCGGCTGGCAGCGGAATCGCAGCGCCCCGGGTCAGAGGACGTGACCGGAGCGCTGCCGCGGGGAGAGTGAAGCGAGCGCTCCGGGGAGGAGCGGGGACCCGGAGCGCTCGGCGTAACAGAACCCCCCCCCTTTGGTCTCCCCCTCTTCTTAGAGCCTGAGAACCTGAGGAGCAGACTTTTGTCTAGGATGTTGTCCTCAGGTTCCCAGGATCTCTCTTCAGGACCACAACCCTCCCAGTCCACTAAAAAAAAATTTCTCCCTCTGACCTTTTTGGCAGCTAAAATTTCTTTGACCGAGAAGATGTCCGAGGAGCCGGAAACAGGAGTGGGAGGAACAGACTTGGGAGAAAAACGGTTGAGGATGAGTGGTTTGAGAAGAGAGACGTGAAAGGCATTAGGGATACGAAGAGAGGGAGGAAGAAGAAGTTTATAAGAGACAGGATTAATTTGACACAAAATTTTGAAAGGACCAAGATAGCGTGGTCCCAACTTGTAGCTAGGGACACGGAAGCGGACATATTTAGCGGAGAGCCATACCTTGTCTCCAGGGGAAAAAACGGGGGGAGCTCTTCTTTTCTTATCCGCGAACTTCTTCATGCGTGATGAAGCCTGTAAGAGAGAATTTTGGGTCTCTCTCCATATGATGGAAAGGTCACGAGAAATTTCATCCACAGCGGGCAGACCAGAGGGCAAGGGAGTAGGGAGGGGGGGAAGAGGGTGACGGCCGTACACCACGAAAAATGGGGATTTGGAGGAAGACTCAGAGACCCTGAAGTTATACGAGAATTCGGCCCATGGGAGGAGATCTGCCCAGTCATCCTGGCGGGAGGAAACAAAATGTCGCAAATAATCACCCAAGATCTGGTTAATCCTTTCTACTTGTCCATTGGACTGGGGATGATATGCAGAAGAAAAATTTAATTTAATCTTGAGTTGTTTACAGAGAGCCCTCCAGAATTTAGACACGAATTGGACGCCTCTATCCGAGACAATCTGCGTAGGCAATCCGTGAAGACGAAAAATGTGTACAAAAAATTGTTTAGCCAACTGAGGCGCAGAAGGAAGACCAGGAAGAGGGATGAAATGTGCCATTTTGGAGAATCGATCAACGACCACCCAAATAACAGTGTTGCCACGGGAAGGGGGTAAATCAGTAATAAAATCCATACCAATCAGAGACCAAGGCTGTTCGGGGACAGGCAGAGGATGAAGAAAACCAGCGGGCTTCTGGCGAGGAGTCTTATCCCGGGCACAGATAGTGCAGGCTCGCACAAAGTCCACAACATCCGTCTCCAGAGTCGGCCACCAATAGAAGCGGGAGATGAGTTGCACAGATTTCTTGATACCCGCATGACCTGCGAGATGGGAGGAGTGACCCCATTTGAGGATTCCGAGGCGTTGGCGAGGAGAAACAAAGGTCTTTCCTGGAGGAGTCTGCCTGATGGAGGCAGGAGAAGTGGAGATCAGGCAGTCAGGTGGAATGATGTGTTGCGGAGAGAGTTCAACTTCTGAGGCATCCGAGGAACGAGAGAGAGCATCGGCCCTAATGTTCTTATCGGCAGGACGAAAGTGAATCTCAAAATTAAATCGGGCAAAGAACAGAGACCACCGGGCCTGGCGAGGATTCAGCCGTTGGGCAGACTGGAGGTAGGAGAGGTTCTTGTGGTCGGTGTAGATAATAACAGGAGAACTTGATCCCTCCAGCAGATGCCTCCATTCCTCAAGTGCTAATTTAATGGCTAGAAGCTCTCGATCCCCGATGGAGTAGTTCCTCTCCGCTGGAGAGAAGGTCCTAGAGAAAAAACCACAAGTGACAGCATGCCCGGAAGAATTTTTTTGTAGAAGAACAGCTCCAGCTCCCACTGAGGAGGCATCAACCTCCAATAGGAAGGGTTTGGAAGGGTCAGGTCTGGAGAGGACGGGAGCCGAAGAAAAGGCAGACTTGAGTCGTTTAAAGGCGTCTTCTGCTTGAGGAGGCCAGGACTTGGGATCAGCATTTTTTTTGGTTAAAGCCACGATAGGAGCCACAATGGTAGAAAAATGTGGAATAAATTGCCTGTAATAATTGGCGAACCCCAAAAAGCGTTGGATAGCACGGAGTCCGGAGGGGCGTGGCCAATCTAAGACGGCAGAGAGTTTGTCTGGATCCATCTGTAGTCCCTGGCCAGAGACCAAATATCCTAGAAAAGGAAGAGATTGGCATTCAAACAGACATTTCTCAATTTTGGCATAGAGTTGGTTGTCACGAAGTCTCTGAAGAACCATACGGACATGCTGGCGGTGTTCTTCTAGATTGGCAGAAAAAATTAGGATATCGTCCAGATATACAACAACACAGGAGTATAACAGATCACGAAAAATTTCATTGACAAAGTCTTGGAAGACGGCAGGGGCGTTGCACAGTCCAAAGGGCATGACCAGATACTCAAAGTGTCCATCTCTGGTGTTAAATGCCGTTTTCCACTCGTCCCCCTCTCTGATGCGGATGAGGTTATAGGCGCCTCTTAAGTCCAATTTAGTGAAGATGTGGGCACCTTGGAGGCGATCAAAGAGTTCAGAGATGAGGGGTAAGGGGTAGCGGTTCTTAACCGTGATTTTATTAAGACCGCGGTAGTCAATGCAAGGACGTAGGGAGCCATCCTTTTTGGACACAAAGAAAAATCCGGCTCCGGCAGGAGAGGAGGATTTACGGATAAAGCCCTTTTTTAGATTCTCCTGGACGTATTCGGACATGGCAAGAGTCTCTGGGACAGAGAGAGGATAAATTCTGCCCCGGGGTGGAGTAGTGCCCGGGAGGAGGTCGATAGGGCAATCATAAGGCCTGTGAGGAGGTAGAGTCTCAGCTTGTTTTTTGCAGAAAACATCCGCGAAGTCCATATAGGCCTTAGGGAGACCGGTTACTGGAGGAACCACAGAGTTACGGCAAGGGTTACTGGGAACCGGTTTTAGACAGTTCTTGGAACAAGAGGACCCCCAACTCTTGATCTCCCCAGTGGACCAATCCAGGGTAGGGGAATGAAGTTGAAGCCAGGGAAGTCCAAGGAGAATTTCCGAGGTGCAATTGGGGAGGACCAAAAGTTCAATCCTCTCATGATGAGATCCGATGCTCATAAGAAGGGGCTCCGTGCGGAAACGTATGGTACAGTCCAATCTTTCATTATTTACACAATTGATGTAGAGGGGTCTGGCGAGACTGGTCACCGGGATGTTGAACCTGTTGACGAGAGAGGCCAAAATAAAATTTCCTGCAGATCCAGAGTCCAAGAAGGCCACTGTAGAGAAGGAGAAGGCAGAGGCAGACATCCGCACAGGCACAGTAAGACGTGGAGAAGCTGAGTAGACATCAAGGACTGTCTCACCTTTGTGCGGAGTCAGCGTACGTCTTTCCAGGCGGGGAGGACGGATAGGACAATCTCTCAGGAAGTGTTCGGTACTAGCACAGTACAGGCAGAGGTTCTCCATACGGCGTCGTGTCCTCTCTTGAGGTGTCAGGCGAGACCGGTTGACCTGCATAGCCTCCACGGCGGGAGGCACAGGAACAGATTGCAGGGGACCAGAGGAGAGAGGAGCCGAGGAGAAGAAACGCCTCGTGCGAACAGAGTCCATATCTTGGCGGAGTTCCTGACGCCTTTCGGAAAAACGCATGTCAATGCGAGTGGCTAGGTGAATAAGTTCATGTAGATTAGCAGGAATTTCTCGTGCGGCCAGAACATCTTTAATGTTGCTGGATAGGCCTTTTTTGAAGGTCGCGCAGAGGGCCTCATTATTCCAGGACAATTCTGAAGCAAGAGTACGGAATTGTACGGCATACTCGCCAACGGAAGAATTACCCTGGACCAGGTTCAACAGGGCAGTCTCAGCAGAAGAGGCTCGGGCAGGTTCCTCAAAGACACTTCGGATTTCCGAGAAGAAGGAGTGTACAGAGGCAGTGACGGGGTCATTGCGGTCCCAGAGCGGTGTGGCCCATGACAGGGCTTTTCCGGACAGAAGGCTGACTACGAAAGCCACCTTAGACCTTTCAGTGGGAAACAGGTCCGACATCATCTCCAGATGCAGGGAACATTGGGAAAGAAAGCCACGGCAAAACTTAGAGTCCCCATCAAATTTATCCGGCAAGGATAAGCGTATCCCAGGAGCGGCCACTCGCTGCGGAGGAGGTGCAGGAGCTGGCGGAGGAGATGACTGCTGAAGCTGTGGTAGTAACTGTTGTAGCATAACGGTCAGTTGAGACAGCTGTTGGCCTTGTTGCGCTATCTGTTGTGACTGCTGGGCGACCACCGTGGTGAGGTCAGCGACAACTGGCAGAGGAACTTCAGCGGGATCCATGGCCGGATCTACTGTCACGATGCCGGCTGGCAGGTAGTGGATCCTCTGTGCCAGAGAGGGATTGGCGTGGACCGTGCTAGTGGACCGGTTCTAAGCCACTACTGGTTTTCACCAGAGCCCGCCGCAAAGCGGGATGGTCTTGCTGCGGCGGTAGTGACCAGGTCGTATCCACTAGCAACGGCTCACCTCTCTGGCTGCTGAAGATAGGCGCGGTACAAGGGAGTAGGCAAAAGCAAGGTCGGACGTAGCAGAAGGTCGGGGCAGGCAGCAAGGATCGTAGTCAGGGGCAACGGCAGAAGGTCTGGAAACACAGGCAAGGAACACACAAGGAACGCTTTCACTGGCACTAAGGCAACAAGATCCGGCGAGGGAGTGAAGGGGAAGTGAGGTGATATAGGGAAGTGCACAGGTGTAACCACTAATTGGAACCACTGCGCCAATCAGCGGCGCAGTGGCCCTTTAAATCGCAGAGACCCGGCGCGCGCGCGCCCTAGGGAGCGGGGCCGCGCGCGCCGGGACAGAACAGACGGAGAGCGAGTCAGGTAGGGGAGCCGGGGTGCGCATCGCGAGCGGGCGCTACCCGCATCGCGAATCGCATCCCGGCTGGCAGCGGAATCGCAGCGCCCCGGGTCAGAGGACGTGACCGGAGCGCTGCCGCGGGGAGAGTGAAGCGAGCGCTCCGGGGAGGAGCGGGGACCCGGAGCGCTCGGCGTAACAAGAGCACAGGGCCCTGCGGCTGTACAGTATAATAGATATATAGCAGAGCACATGGCCCTGTGGCCGTACAGTATAATAGATATATATATAGCAGAGCACAGGGCCCTGCGGCTGTACAGTATAATAGATATATAGAAGAGCACAGGGCCCTGCGGCTGTACAGTATAATAGATATATAGCAGAGCACAGGGCCCTGCGGCTGTACAGTATAATAGATATATAGCAGAGCACAGGGCCCTGCGGCCGTACAGTATAATAGATATATATATATAGCAGAGCACAGGGCCCTGCGGCCGTACAGTATAATAAATATATAGCAGAGCACAGGGCCCTGCGGCTGTACAGTATAATAGATATATAGCAGAGCACAGGGCCCTGCGGCTGTACAGTATAATAGATATATAGCAGAGCACAGGGCCCTGCGGCTGTACAGTATAATAGATATATAGAAGAGCACAGGGCCCTGCGGCCGTACAGTATAATGTATATATATATATATATATATATATATATATATATATATATATAGCAGAGCACAGGGCCCTGCGGCCGTACAGTATAATAGATATATAGCAGAGCACAGGGCCCTGCGGCTGTACAGTATAATAGATATATAGCAGAGCACATGGCCCTGCGGCCGTACAGTATAATAGATATATATATAGCAGAGCACAGGGCCCTGCGGCCGTACAGTATAATAGATATATAGCAGAGCACAGGGCCCTGCGGCTGTACAGTATAATAGATATATAGCAGAGCACAGGGCCCTGCGGCGGTACAGTATAATAGATATATAGCAGAGCACAGGGCCCTGCGGCCGTACAGTATAATATATATATATATATATATATATATATATATATATATATATAGCAGAGCACAGGGCCCTGCGGCCGTACAGTATAATAGATATATAGCAGAGCACAGGGCCCTGCGGCTGTACAGTATAATAGATATATAGCAGAGCACATGGCCCTGTGGCCGTACAGTATAATAGATATATATATAGCAGAGCACAGGGCCCTGCGGCTGTACAGTATAATAGATATATAGAAGAGCACAGGGCCCTGCGGCTGTACAGTATAATAGATATATAGCAGAGCACAGGGCCCTGCAGCTGTACAGTATAATAGATATATAGCAGAGCACAGGGCCCTGCGGCTGTACAGTATAATAGATATATATATATATAGCAGAGCACAGGGCCCTGTGGCCGGACAGTATAATAGATATATAGAAGAGCACAGGGCCCTGCGGCCGTACAGTATAATAGATATATATATATATAGCAGAGCACAGGGCCCTGCGGCCGTACAGTATAATAGATATATAGCAGAGCACAGGGCCCTGCGGCTGTACAGTATAATAGATATATAGCAGAGCACAGGGCCCTGCGGCGGTACAGTATAATAGATATATAGCAGAGCACAGGGCCCTGCGGCCGTACAGTATAATATATATATATATATATATATATAGCAGAGCACAGGGCCCTGCGGCCGTACAGTATAATAGATATATAGCAGAGCACAGGGCCCTGCGGCTGTACAGTATAATAGATATATAGCAGAGCACATGGCCCTGTGGCTGTACAGTATAATAGATATATATATATAGCAGAGCACAGGGCCCTGCGGCTGTACAGTATAATAGATATATAGAAGAGCACAGGGCCCTGCGGCTGTACAGTATAATAGATATATAGCAGAGCACAGGGCCCTGCAGCTGTACAGTATAATAGATATATAGCAGAGCACAGGGCCCTGCGGCTGTACAGTATAATAGATATATAGCAGAGCACAGGGCCCTGCGGCTGTACAGTATAATAGATATATAGCAGAGCACATGGCCCTGCGGCCGTACAGTATAATAGATATATAGCAGAGCACAGGGCCCTGCGGCTGTACAGTATAATAGATATATAGCAGAGCACATGGCCCTGCGGCCGTACAGTATAATAGATATATAGCAGAGCACAGGGCCCTGCGGCTGTACAGTATAATAGATATATAGCAGAGCACAGGGCCCTGCAGCTGTACAGTATAATAGATATATAGCAGAGCACAGGGCCCTGCAGCTGTACAGTATAATAGATATATAGCAGAGCACAGGGCCCTGCGGCTGTACAGTATAATAGATATATAGCAGAGCACAGGGCCCTGCGGCTGTACAGTATAATAGATATATAGCAGAGTACAGGGCCCTGTGGCCGGACAGTATAATAGATATATAGCAGAGCACAGGGCCCTGCGGCTGTACAGTATAATAGATATATAGCAGAGTACAGGGCCCTGCGGCTGTACAGTATAATAGATATATAGCAGAGCACAGGGCCCTGCGGCTGTACAGTATAATAGATATATAGCAGAGCACAGGGCCCTGCGGCTGTACAGTATAATAGATATATAGCAGAGCACAGGGCCCTGCGGCCGTACAGTATAATAGATATATAGCAGAGCACAGGGCCCTGCGGCCGTACAGTATAATAGATATATAGCAGAGCACAGGGCCCTGCGGCTGTACAGTATAATAGATATATAGCAGAGTACAGGGCCCTGTGGCCGTACAGTATAATAGATATATAGCAGAGCACAGGGCCCTGCGGCTGTACAGTATAATAGATATATAGCAGAGCACAGGGCCCTGCGGCCGTACAGTATAATAGATATATAGCAGAGCACAGGGCCCTGCGGCTGTACAGTATAATAGATATATAGCAGAGCACAGGGCCCTGCGGCTGTACAGTATAATAGATATATAGCAGTGTACAGGGCCCTGCGGCTGTACAGTATAATAGATATATAGCAGAGCACAGGGCCCTACGGCCGTACAGTATAATAGATATATAGCAGAGTACAGGGCCCTGCGGCTGTACAGTATAATAGATATATAGCAGAGTACAGGGCCCTGCGGCTGTACAGTATAATAGATATATAGCAGAGCACAGGGCCCTACGGCCGTACAGTATAATAGATATATAGCAGAGCACAGGGCCCTGCGGCTGTACAGTATAATAGATATATAGCAGAGCACAGGGCCCTGCGGCTGTACAGTATAATAGATATATAGCAGAGTACAGGGCCCTGCGGCTGTACAGTATAATAGATATATAGCAGAGTACAGGGCCCTGCGGCCGTACAGTATAATAGATATATAGCAGAGAACGTATTATATAGTATCATATGATAACAAATAATAGCAGATGGTATCATATACGGGGCGCGCCATTTCTATGGATAAACCTTAATAAAATGGGAATGGTTGGTGATAACTTCCTGTTTGTGGCGCATTAGTATATGTGAGGGGGGAAACTTTTCAAGATGGGTGGTGACCATGGCGGCCATTTTGAAGTCGGCCATTTTGAATCCAACTTTTGTTTTTTCAATAGGAGGAGGGTCATGTGACATCAAACTTATTGGGAATTTCACAAGAAAAACAATGATGTGTTTGGTTTTACCGTCACTTTATTGTTTCATGAGTTATTTACAAGTTTCTGACCACTTATAAAATGTGTTCAATGTGCTGCCCATTATGTTGGATTGTCAATGCACCCCTCTTCTCTATATACTGCTATATACTACTATATACTCCGCAGGAGAAATGCCAGCACAGGCTTCCAGTATCCGTATACACTGCTATATACTACTATATACACCGCTGGAGAAATGCTAGCACAGGCTTCCAGTATCCGTATACACTGCTATATACTACTATATACACCGCAGGAGAAATGCTAGCACAGGCTTCCAGTATCCGTATACACTGCTATATACTACTATATACACCGCTGGAGAAATGCTAGCACAGGCTTCCAGTATCCGTATACGCTGCTATATACTACTATATACACCGCAGGAGAAATGCCAGCACAGGCTTCCAGTATCCGTATACACTGCTATATACTACTATATACACCGCAGGAGAAATGCTAGCACAGGCCTCCAGTATCCGTATACACTGCTATATACTACTATATACACCACAGGAGAAATGCTAGCACAGGCTTCCAGTATCCGTATACACTGCTATATACTACTATATACACCACAGGAGAAATGCCAGCACAGGCCTCCAGTATCCGTATACACTGCTATATACTACTATATACACCACAGGAGAAATGCTAGCACAGGCTTCCAGTATCCGTATACGCTGCTATATACTACTATATACACCGCTGTAGAAATGCTAGCACAGGCTTCCAGTATCCGTATACACTGCTATATACTACTATATACACCGCTGGAGAAATGCTAGCACAGGCTTCTAGTATCTGTATACACTGCTATATACTACTATATACACCGCAGGAGAAATGCTAGCACAGGCTTCTAGTATCTGTATACACTGCTATATACTACTATTAACACTGCTGGAGAAATGCTAGCACAGGCTTCCAGTATACACTGCTATATACTACTATATACACCGCAGGAGAAATGCTAGCACAGGCTTCCAGTATCCGTATACGCTGCTATATACTACTATATACACCGCAGGAGAAATGCTAGCACAGGCTTCCAGTATCCGTATACGCTGCTATATACTACTATATACACCGCAGGAGAAATGCCAGCACAGGCTTCCAGTATCCGTATACACTGCTATATACTACTATATACACCGCAGGAGAAATGCTAGCACAGGCCTCCAGTATCCGTATACACTGCTATATACTACTATATACACCGCAGGAGAAATGCTAGCACAGGCTTCCAGTATCTGTATACACTGCTATATACTACTATATACACCGCAGGAGAAATGCTAGCACAGGCTTCCAGTATCCGTATACACTGCTATATACTACTATATACACCGCAGGAGAAATGCTAGCACAGGCTTCCAGTATCCGTATACGCTGCTATATACTACTATATACACCGCAGGAGAAATGCCAGCACAGGCTTCCAGTATCCGTATACACTGCTATATACTACTATATACACCGCAGGAGAAATGCTAGCACCGGCTTCCAGTATCTGTATACACTGCTATATACTACTATATACACTGCAGGAGAAATGCCAGCACAGGCTTCCAGTATCCGTATACACTGCTATATACTACTATATACACCGCAGGAGAAATGCTAGCACCGGCTTCCAGTATCTGTATACACTGCTATATACTACTATATACACCGCTGTAGAAATGCTAGCACAGGCTTCCAGTATCCGTATACACTGCTATATACTACTATATACACCGCTGGAGAAATGCTAGCACAGGCTTCTAGTATCTGTATACACTGCTATATACTACTATATACACCGCAGGAGAAATGCTAGCACAGGCTTCTAGTATCTGTATACACTGCTATATACTACTATTAACACTGCTGGAGAAATGCTAGCACAGGCTTCCAGTATCCATATACACTGCAATATACTACTATATACACCACAGGAGAAATGCTAGCACAGGCTTCCAGTATCCGTATACACTGCTATATACTACTATATACACCGCAGGAGAAATGCCAGCACAGGCTTCCAGTATCCGTATACACTGCTATATACTACTATATACACCGCTGGAGAAATGCTAGCACAGGCTTCTAGTGTCCGTATACACTGCTATATACTACTATATACACCGCTGGAGAAATGCTAGCACAGGTTTCTAGTATCTGTATACACTGCTATATACTACTATATACACTGCTGGAGAAATGCTAGCACAGGCTTCCAGTATCCGTATACACTGCTATATACCACTATATACACCGCAGGAGAAATGCTAGCACAGGCTTCCAGTATCCGTATACACTGCTATATACTACTATATACCCCGCAGGAGAAATGCTAGCACAGGCTTCCAGTATCTGTATACACTGCTATATACTACTATATACACCGCAGGAGAAATGCTAGCACAGGCTTCCAGTATCCGTATACACTGCTATATACTACTATACACACCGCAGGAGAAATGCTAGCACAGGCTTCCAGTATCCGTATACACTGCTATATACTACTATATACACCGCAGGAGAAATGCTAGCACAGGCTTCCAGTATCTGTATACACTGCTATATACTACTATATACCCCGCAGGAGAAATGCTAGCACAGGCTTCCAGTATCCGTATACACTGCTATATACTACTATATACACCGCAGGGGAAATGCTAACAAAGGCTTCCAGTATCCGTATACACTGCTATATACTACTATATACACCGCAGTAGAAATGCTAGCACAGGCTTCCAGTATCCGTATACACTGCTATATACTACTATATACACCGCAGGAGAAATGCTAGCACAGGCTTCCAGTATCTGTATACACTGCTATATACTACTATATACCCCGCAGGAGAAATGCTAGCACAGGCTTCCAGTATCCGTATACACTGCTATATACTACTATATACACCGCAGGGGAAATGCTAACAAAGGCTTCCAGTATCCGTATACACTGCTATATACTACTATATACACCGCAGTAGAAATGCTAGCACAGGCTTCCAGTATCCGTATACACTGCTATATACTACTATATACACCGCAGGAGAAATGCTAGCACAGGCTTCCAGTATCCGTATACACTGCTATATACTACTATATACACCGCAGGAGAAATGCTAGCACAGGCTTCCAGTATCTGTATACACTGCTATATACTGCTATATACACCGCAGGAGAAATGCTAGTACAGGCTTCCAGTATCCGTATACACTGCCATATACTACTATATACACCGCAGAAGAAATGCCAGCACGGGCCTCCAGTATCCGTATACACTGCTATATACTACTATATACACCGCAGGAGAAATGCTAGCACAGGTTTCCAGTATGCGTATACACTGCTATATACTACTATATACACCGCAGGAGAAATGCTAGCACAGGCTTCCAGTATCTGTATACACTGCTATATACTACTATATACACTGCAGGAGAGATGCCAGCACAGGCTTCCAGTATCCGTATACACTGCTATATACTACTATATACACCGCAGGAGAAACGCTAGCACAGGCTTCCGGTATTCGTATACACTGCTATATACTTCTATATATACACCGCAGGAGAAATGCTAGCACAGGCTTCCAGTAGCCGTATACACTGCTATATACTACTATATACACCGCAGGAGAAATGCTAGCGCAGGCTTCCAGTATATAGTAGTATATAGCAGTGTATACAGATACTGGAAGCCTGTGCTAGCATTTCTCCTGCGTTGTATATAGTAGTATATAGCAGTGTATACGGATACTGGAAGCCTGTGCTAGCATTTCTCCTGCGGTGTATATAGTAGTATATAGCAGTGTATACGGATAATGGAAGCCTGTGCTATTATTTCTCCTGCAGTGTATATAGTAGTATATAGCAGTGTATACGGACACTAGAAGCCTGTGCTAGCATTTCTCCTGCGGTGTATATAGTAGTATATAGCAATGTATACAGATACTGGAAGCCTGTGCTAGCATTTCTCCTGTGGTTTATATAGTAGTATATAGCAGTGTATACGGATACTGGAAGCCTGTGCTAGCATTTCTCCTGCGGTGTATATAGCAGTGTATACATATACTGGAAGCCTGTGCTAGCATTTCTCAGGCGGTGTATATAGTAGTATATAGCAGTGTATACGGATACGAGAAGCCTGTGCTAGAATTTCTCCTGCGGTGTATATAGTAGTATATAGCAGTGTATACAGATACTGGAAGCCTGTGCTAGCATTTCTCCTGCAGTGTATATAGTAGTATATAGCAGTGTATACGGACACTAGAAGCCTGTGCTAGCATTTCTCCTGCGGTGTGTATAGTAGTATATACGGATACTGGAAGCCTGTGCTAGCATTTCTCCTGCGGTGTATATAGTAGTATATAGCAGTGTATACGGATACTGGAAGCCTGTGCTAGCATTTCTCCTGAGGTGTATATAGTAGTATATAGCAGTGTATACGGATACTGGAAGCCTGTGCTAGCATTTCTCCTGCGGTGTATATAGTAGTAAATAGCAGTGTATACTGGAAGCCTGTGCTAGCATTTCTCCTGCCGTGTATATAGTAGTATATAGCAGTGTATACAGATACTGGAAGCTTGTACTAGCATTTCTCCTGCGGTGTATATAGTAGTATATAGCAGTGTATAGGGATACTGGAAGCCTGTGCTAGCATTTCTCCTGCGGTGTATATAGTAGTATATAGCAGTGTATACGGATACTGGAAGCCTGTGCTAGCATTTCTCCTGCGGTGTATATAGTAGTATATAGCAGTGTATACGGATGCTGGAAGCCTGTGCTAGCATTTCTCCTGCGGTGTATATAGTAGTATATAGCAGTGTATACTGGAAGCCTGTGCTAGCATTTCTCCTGCGGTGTATATAGTAGTATATAGCAGTGTATACTGGAAGCCTGTGCTAGCATTTCTCCTGCGGTGTATATAGTAGTATATAACAGTGTATACGGATACTGGAAGCCTGTGCTAGCATTTCTCCTGCGGTGTATATAGTAGTATATAGCAGTGTATACTGGAAGCCTGTGCTAGCATTTCTCCTGCGGTGTATATAGTAGTATATAACAGTGTATACGGATACTGGAAGCCTGTGCTAGCATTTCTCCTGCGGTGTATATAGTAGTATATAGCAGTGTATACTGGAAGCCTGTGCTAGCATTTCTCCTGCCGTGTATATAGTAGTATATAGCAGTGTATACAGATACTGTAAGCCTGTACTAGCATTTCTCCTGAGGTGTATATAGTAGTATATAGCAGTGTATACAGATACTGGAAGCATGTGCTAGCATTTCTCCTGCGGTGTATATAGTAGTATATAGCAGTGTATACGGATACTGGAAGCCTGTACTAGCATTTCTCCTGAGGTGTATATAGTAGTATATAGCAGTGTATACAGATACTGGAAGCCTGTGCTAGCATTTCTCCTGCGGTGTATATAGTAGTATATAGCAGTGTATACGGATACTGGAAGCCTGTGCAAGCATTTCTCCTGCGGTGTATATAGTAGTATATAGCAGTGTATACAGATACTGGAAGCATGTGCTAGCATTTCTCCTGCAGTGTATATAGTAGTATATAGCAGTGTATACGGATACTGGAAGCCTGTGCTAGCATTTCTCCTGCGGTGTATATAGTAGTATATAGCAGTGTATACGGATACTGGAAGCCTGTGCTAGCATTTCTACTGCGGTGTATATAGTAGTATATAGCAGTGTATACTGGAAGCCTGTGCTAGCATTTCTCCTGCGGTGTATATAGTAGTATATAGCAGTGTATACGAATACTGGAAGCCTGTGCTAGCATTTCTCCTGCGGTGTATATAGTAGTATATAGCAGTGTATACAGATACTGGAAGCCTGTGCTAGCATTTCTCCTGCGGTGTATATAGTAGTATATAGCAGTGTATACAGATACTGGGAGCCTGTGCTAGCATTTCTCCTGTGGTGTATATAGTAGTATATAGCAGTGTATACTGGAAGCCTGTGCTAGCATTTCTCCTTCCGTGTATATAGTAGTATATAGCAGTGTATACAGATACTGGGAGCCTGTGCTAGCATTTCTCCTGTGGTGTATATAGTAGTATATAGCAGTGTATACAGATACTGGAAGCCTGTGCTAGCATTTCTCCTGCGGTGTATATAGTAATATATACGGATACTGGAAGCCTGTGCTGGCATTTCTCCTGCGGTGTATATAGTAGTATATAGCAGTGTATACGGATACTGGAAGCCTGTGCTAGCATTTCTCCTGCGGTGTATATAGTAGTATATAGCAGTGTATACAGTTACTGGAAGCCTGTGCTAGCATTTCTCCTGCGGTGTACATAGTAGTATACACCAGTGTATACGGATACTGGAAGCCTGTGCTGGCATTTCTCCTGCGGTGTATATAGTAGTATATAGCAGTGTATACGGATACTGGAAGCCTGTGCTAGCATTTCTCCTGCGGTGTACATAGTAGTATACAGCAGTGTATACGGATACTGGAAGCCTGTGCTGGCTTTTCTCCTGCGGTGTATATAGTAGTATATAGCAGTGTATACAGTTACTGGAAGCCTGTGCTAGCATTTCTCCTGCGGCGTATATAGTAGTATATAGCAGTGTATACTGGAAGCCTGTGCTAGCATTTCTCCTGCGGCGTATATAGTAGTATATAGCAGTGTATACTGGAAGCCTGTGCTATCATTTCTCCTGCGGTGTATATAGTAGTATATAGCAGTGTATACGGATACTGGAAGCCTGTGCTAGCATTTCTTCTGCGGCGTATATAGTAGTGTATAGCAGTGTATACGGATACTGGAAGCCTGTGCTGGCTTTTCTCCTGCTGTGTATATAGTAGTATATAGCAGTGTATACAGTTACTGGAAGCCTGTGCTAGCATTTCTCCTGCGGCGTATATAGTAGTATATAGCAGTGTATACTGGAAGCCTGTGCTAGCATTTCTCCTGCGGCGTATATAGTAGTATATAGCAGTGTATACTGGAAGCCTGTGCTATCATTTCTCCAGCGGTGTATATAGTAGTATATAGCAGTGTATACGGATACTGGAAGCCTGTGCTAGCATTTCTCCTGCGGCATATATAGTAGTATATAGCAGTGTATACTGGAAGCCTGTGCTAGCATTTCTCCTGCGGCGTATATAGTAGTATATAGCAGTGTATACGGATACTGGAAGCCTGTGCTAGCATTTCTCCTGCGGCGTATATAGTAGTATATAGCAGTGTATACTGGAAGCCTGTGCTAGCATTTCTCCTGCAGTGTATATAGTAGTATATAGCAGTGTATACGGATACTGGAAGCCTGTGCTAGCATTTCTCCTGCGGTGTATATAGTAGCATATAGCAGTGTATACAGATACTGGAAGCCTGTGCTAGCATTTCTCCTGCGGTGTATATAGTAGTATATAGCAGTGTATACTGGAAGCCTGTGCTATCATTTCTCCTGCAGTGTATATAGTAGTATATAGCAGTGTATACGGATACTGGAAGCCTGTGCTAGCATTTCTCCTGTGGTGTATATAGTAGTATATAGCAGTGTATACGGATACTGGAAGCCTGTGCTGGCATTTCTCCTGCGGTGTATATAGTAGTATATAGCAGTGTATATGGATACTGGAAGCCTGTGCTAGCATTTCTCCTGCGGTGTATATAGTAGTATATAGCAGTGTATATGGATACTGGAAGCCTGTGCTAGCATTTCTCCTGCGGCGTATATAGTAGTATATAGCAGTGTATACTGGAAGCCTGTGCTAGCATTTCTCCTGCAGTGTATATAGTAGTATATAGCAGTGTATACGGATACTGGAAGCCTGTGCTAGCATTTCTCCTGTGGTGTATATAGTAGTATATAGCAGTGTATACGGATACTGGAAGCCTGTGCTGGCATTTCTCCTGCGGTGTATATAGTAGTATATAGCAGTGTATATGGATACTGGAAGCCTGTGCTAGCATTTCTCCTGCGGTGTATATAGTAGTATATAGCAGTATATAGAGAAGAGGGTTGCATTGACAATACAACACAATGGGCAGCACATTGAACACATTTTATAAGTGATCAGAAACTTGTAAATAACTCAGGAAAGAATAAAGTGACGGTAAAACCAAACACATCATTGTTTTTCTTGTGAAATTCCCAATAAGTTTGATGTCACATGACCCTCTTCCTATTGAAAAAACAAAATTTAGATTCAAAATGGCCGACTTCAAAATGGCCGCCATGGTCACCACCCATCTTGAAAAGTTTCCCCCCTCACATATACTAATGCGCCGCAAACAGGAAGTTATCACCAACCATTCCCATTTTATTAAGGTTTATCCATAGAAATGGCCGACCCTGTAGTTTCATAAAGTATTAAATACTAATATATAATATCATATAGCATCATATTGTATAATATAGTATTATATGGTATCAAATAGTCTCATAAAGTATCAATTATTGTCATTTATATATATATATAGTATCATATAATATCATATAGTATTATATAGTATCAAATATTATTTAGTATAAAATAGTATTAAATAGTTTCATATTATATCATATAGTATCATATACCATCATGTAATATCATCTAGTAATATATACTATCATAAAGGTTCAGGGATGATGGGAGTGATACATTGTATGTGATAAAAGATTAGATTGTGATCTCCTGGGGTCAGGGATGATGGGAGTGATACATTGTATGTGATAGGAGATTAGATTGTGATCTCCTGGGGTCAGGGATGATGGGAGTGATACATTGTATGATAGGAGATTAGATTGTGATCTCCTGGGGTCAGGGATGATGGGAGTGATACATTGTATGATAGGAGATTAGATTGTGATCTCCTGGGGTCAGGGATGATGGGAGTGATACATTGTATGATAGGAGATTAGTTTGTGAGCTCCTGGGGTCAGGGATGATGGGAGTGATACATTGTATGATAGGAGATTAGATTGTGATCTCCTGGGGTCAGGGATGATGGAAGTGATACATTGTATGATAGGAGATTAGTTTGTGATCTCCTGGGGTCAGGGATGATGGGAGTGATACATTGTATGTGATAGGAGATTAGATTGTGAGCTCCTGGGGTCAGGGATGATGGGAGTGATACATTGTATGATAGGAGATTAGATTGTGATCTCCTGGGGTCAGGGATGATGGGAGTGATACATTGTATATGATAGGAGATTAGATTGTGATCTTCTGGGGTCAGGGATGATGGGGGTGATACATTGTATATGATAGGAGATTAGATTGTGATCTCCTGGGGTCAGGGATGATGGGAGTGATACATTGTATGATAGGAGATTAGATTGTGATCTCCTGGGGTCAGGGATGATGGGAGTGATACATTGTATGATAGGAGATTAGATTGTGATCTCCTGGGGTCAGGGATGATGGGAGTGATACATTTTATGATAGGAGATTAGATTGTGATCTCCTGGGGTCAGGGATGATGGGAGTGATACATTGTATGATAGGAGATTAGATTGTGAGCTCCTGGGGTCAGGGATGATGGGAGTGATACATTGTATGATAGGAGATTAGATTGTGAGCTCCTGGGGTCAGGGATGATGGGAGTGATACATTGTATGTGATAGGGGATTAGATTGTGATCTCCTGGGGTCAGGGATGATGGGGGTGATACATTGTATGATAGGAGATTAGATTGTGAGCTCCTGGGGTCAGGGATGATGGAAGTGATACATTGTATGTGATAGGAGATTAGATTGTGATCTCCTGGGGTCAGGGATGATGGGAGTGATACATTGTATGATAGGAGATTAGATTGTGAGCTCCTGGGGTCAGGGATGATGGAAGTGATACATTGTATGTGATAGGAGATTAGATTGTGATCTCCTGGGGTCAGGGATGATGGGAGTGATACATTGTATGATAGGAGATTAGATTGTGATCTCCTGGGGTCAGGGATGATGGGAGTGATACATTGTATGATAGGAGATTAGATTGTGATCTCCTGGGGTCAGGGATGATGGGAGTGATACATTGTATGATAGGAGATTAGATTGTGATCTCCTGGGGTCAGGGATGATGGGAGTGATACATTGTATGTTATAGGAGATTGGATTGTGATCTCCTGGGGTCAGGGATGATGGGAGTGATACATTGTATGATAGGAGATTAGATTGTGATCTCCTGGGGTCAGGGATGATGGGAGTGATACATTGTATGATAGGAGATTAGATTGTGAGCTCCTGGGGTCAGGGATGATGGGAGTGATGATACATTGTATGATAGATTAGATTGTGATCTCCTGGGGTCAGGGATGATGGGAGTGATACATTGTATGATAGGAGATTAGATTGTGAGCTCCTGGGGTCAGGGATGATGGGAGTGATACATTGTATGATAGGAGATTAGATTGTGAGCTCCTGGGGTCAGGGATGATGGGAGTGATACATTGTATGATAGGAGATTAGATTGTGAGCTCCTGGGGTCAGGGATGATGGGAGTGATACATTGTATGTGATAGAAGATTAGATTGTGATCTCCTGGGGTCAGGGATGATGGGAGTGATACATTGTATGATAGGAGATTAGATTGTGATCTCCTGGGGTCAGGGATGATGGGAGTGATACATTGTATGATAGGAGATTAGATTGTTAGCTCCTGGGGTCAGGGATGATGGGAGTGATACATTGTATGATAGGAGATTAGATTGTGAGCTCCTGGGGTCAGGGATGATGGGAGTGATACATTGTATGATAGGAGATTAGATTGTTAGCTCCTGGGGTCAGGGATGATGGGAGTGATACATTGTATGATAAGAGATTAGATTGTGATCTCCTGGGGTCAGGGATGATGGGAGTGATACATTGTATGATAGGAGATTAGATTGTGAGCTCCTGGGGTCAGGGATGATGGGAGTGATACATTGTATGATAGGAGATTAGATTGTGAGCTCCTGGGGTCAGGGATGATGGGAGTGATACATTGTATGATAGGAGATTAGATTGTGATCTCCTGGGGTCAGGGATGATGGGAGTGATACATTGTATGATAGGAGATTAGATTGTGATCTCCTGGGGTCAGGGATGATGGGAGTGATACATTGTATGATAGGAGATTAGATTGTGAGCTCCTGGGGTCAGGGATGATGGGAGTGATACATTGTATGTGATAGGAGATTAGATTGTGAGCTCCTGGGGTCAGGGATGATGGGAGTGATACATTGTATGATAGGAGATTAGATTGTGAGCTCCTGGGGTCAGGGATGATGGGAGTGATGATACATTGTATGATAGGAGATTAGATTGTGATCTCCTGGGGTCAGGGATGATGGGAGTGATACATTGTATGTGATAGGAGATTAGATTGTGAGCTCCTGGGGTCAGGGATGATGGGAGTGATACATTGTATGTGATAGGAGATTAGATTGTGAGCTCCTGGGGTCAGGGATGATGGGAGTGATGATACATTGTATGTGACAGGAGATTAGATTGTGATCTCCTGGGGTCAGGGATGATGGGAGTGATACATTGTATGATAGGAGATTAGATTGTGATCTCCTGGAGTCAGGGATGATGGGAGTGATACATTGTATGATAGGAGATTAGATTGTGATCTCCTGGGGTCAGGGATGATGGGAGTGATACATTGTATGTGATAGGAGATTAGATTGTGATCTCCTGGGGTCAGGGATGATGGGAGTGATACATTGTATGTGATAGGAGATTAGATTGTGAGCTCCTGGGGTCAGGGATGATGGGAGTGATACATTGTATGTGATAGGAGATTAGATTGTGATCTCCTGGGGTCAGGGATGATGGGAGTGATACATTGTATGATAGGAGATTAGATTGTGAGCTCCTGGGGTCAGGGATGATGGGAGTGATACATTGTATGATGGGAGATTAGATTGTGAGCTCCTGGGGTCAGGGATGATGGGAGTGATACATTGTATGTGATAGGAGATTAGATTGTGATCTCCTGGGGTCAGGGATGATGGGAGTGATACATTGTATGATAGGAGATTAGATTGTGATCTCCTGGGGTCAGGGATGATGGGAGTGATACATTGTATGATAGGAGATTAGATTGTGATCTCCTGGGGTCAGGGATGATGGGAGTGATACATTGTATGATAGGAGATTAGATTGTGATCTCCTGGGGTCAGGGATGATGGGAGTGATACATTGTATGATAGGAGATTAGATTGTGATCTCCTGGGGTCAGGGATGATGGGAGTGATACATTGTATGTGATAGGAGATTAGATAGTGATCTCCTGGGGTCAGGGATGATGGGGGTGATGATACATTGTATGTGATAGGAGATTAGATTGTGATCTTCTGGGGTCAGGGATGATGGGAGTGATACATTGTATGATAGGAGATTAGATTGTGATCTCCTGGGGTCAGGGATGATGGGAGTGATACATTGTATGTGATAGGAGATTAGATAGTGATCTCCTGGGGTCAGGGATGATGGGAGTGATACATTGTATGATAGGAGATTAGATTGTGATCTCCTGGGGTCAGGGATGATGGGAGTGATACATTGTATGATGGGAGATTAGATTGTGAGCTCCTGGGGTCAGGGATGATGGGAGTGATACATTGTATGATGGGAGATTAGATTGTGAGCTCCTGGGGTCAGGGATGATGGGAGTGATACATTGTATGATGGGAGATTAGATTGTGATCTCCTGGGGTCAGGGATGATGGGAGTGATACATTGTATGTGATAGGAGATTAGATTGTGAGCTCCTGGGGTCAGGGATGATGGGAGTGATACATTGTATGATAGGAGATTAGATTGTGATCTCCTGGGGTCAGGGATGATGGGAGTGATACATTGTATGATAGGAGATTAGATTGTGAGCTCCTGGGGTCACGGATGATGGGAGTGATACATTGTATGATGGGAGATTAGATGGTCAGCTCCTGGGGTCAGGGATGATGGGAGTGATACATTGTATGATAAGAGATTAGATTGTGATCTCCTGGGGTCAGGGATGATGGGAGTGATACATTGTATGTGATAGGAGATTAGATAGTGATCTCCTGGGGTCAGGGATGATGGGAGTGATACATTGTATGTGATAGGAGATTAGATAGTGATCTCCTGGGGTCAGGGATGATGGGGGTGATTGTATATCTGATTTGGCATCTTCTTCGTTACGTCTCTGTGGAGATTATGGTGACGCTCCGGCTCCTGATGGGATTACACCCCCTCCACCCTCCCCCATAGTGACTGACACTTCTCGGAGGTGACAGGTAAATGATGCGCGGCGGATCTGTGGTATTACTCGCCGCGCTCCGGATAATGACACTTAATGGACACGTAATTATTTGTTTCTTTAAAAGCTTCTGAAAGAACAAAAACTTTAAATAAAGAATAAAAATCCGGAAGTCACCCGGTTCAGTCAGGATGGAAATATTATGATATCTGCTCCTGAGAAAGCTGGGTGACAAGCAATATGGTTGCCAGTGCCGGGTGACGCCTCCTCGCTGTAACGGCCGCCATATTTGTTGTCACCCACCTTTCCCAGGATCAGAGAGAAGCAGCTGAATAGACTCTTATGAGTTGGTAGGAGACGTCTCGGGGGCGCTGGATTATGGGGGACGGGTCTTTTCCGTTTCTTTTTGCCGCATGACACGAAGCCGTTGCAGGGGAGACTGACACTTGATATGACGCTGTATGAGATTTGGGGAAAGAATGGCGTTCAAGATAAAGCCCCCGAACTGCGGCTCCTCGTAATAATGGAGCGTTATCTGTGCGCAGCAGAGAGCGGGGGCCACGTCCCGGCGGCCATATTTGTGGTGCCCGCTGCCCACTCTCTCATTTCCAGGCTTCTCTCCAAAAATCTCAGTTTTTCATTATGTCGAGAAAAAGTTTAATTATTCTGCTGTCCGATCGGATCCGACCGCGGCCCCTGAGAACCAACGTTGAGACGCAAAATTATTCTCTGAAAAAGTTCCCAAATAGAAAACAATTAATAAGTTTCCTCAATAGCCGCTCATGTGACTAAAGATGGCCGCCCCCGCACTCTGCGATGTAGACGGGTCAATAGACGCATTGTACAAAAACAACAGGTCACTGAGCGTCATCACTATACTCCCTATAGATGATGAACACTGCTCACCCCTCCCTTTCCCTAGAAGCTGTAATGTGTAGGGTGTGATGGGTAGGGTGTGATGTGTAGGGTGTGATGTGTAGGGTGTGATGTGTAGGGTGTGATGTGTAGTGATGTGTAGGGTGTGATGTGTAGAGTGTGATGTGTAGGGTGTGATGTGTAGTGATGTGTAGGGTGTGATGTGTAGAGTGTGATGTGTAGGGTGTGATGTGTAGGGTGTGATGTGTAGGGTGTGATGTGTAGGGTGTGATGTGTAGGTGTGATGTCTAGGGTGTGATGTGTGATGTGTAGGGTGTGATGTGTAGGGTGTGATGTGTGATGTGTAGGGTGTGATGTGTAGGGTGTGATGTGTAGGGTGTGATGTGTGATGTGTAGGGTGTGATGTGTGATGTGTAGGGTGTGATGTGTGATGTTTAGGGTGTGATGTGTAGGGTGTGATGTGTAGGGTGTGATGTGTAGGGTGTGATGTGTGATGTGTAGGGTGTGATGTGTAGGGTGTGATGTGTGATGCGTAGGGTGTAATGTGTAGGGTGTAATGTGTAGGGTGTGATGTGTGATGTGTAGGGTGTGATGTGTAGGGTGTGATGTGTGATGCGTAGGGTGTAATGTGTAGGGTGTAATGTGTAGGGTGTGATGTGCAGGGTGGGATGTGTAGGGTGTGATGTGTAGAGTGTGATGTGTAGTGTGATGTGTGATGTGTAGGGTGTGATGTGTAGGGTGTGATGTGTAGGGTGTGATGTGTCATGTGTAGGGTGGGATGTGTAGGGTGGGATGTGTAGGGTGTAATGTGTAGGGTGTGATGTGTAGGGTGTGATGTGTAGGGTATGATGTGTAGGGTGTGATGTGTAGGGTGTGATGTATAGGGTGTGATGTGTGATGTGTAGGGTGTGATGTGTGATGTTTAGGGTGTGATGTGTAGGGTGTGATGTGTAGGGTGTGATGTGTAGGGTGTGATGTGTGATGTGTAGGGTGTGATGTGTGATGTTTAGGGTGTGATGTGTAGGGTGTGATGTGTAGGGTGTGATGTGTGATGTGTAGGGTGAGATGTGTAGGGTGTGATGTGTGATGTGTAGGGTGTGATGTGTAGGGTGTGATGTGTAGGGTGTGATGTGTAGGGTGTGATGTGTGATGTTTAGGGTGTGATGTGTAGGGTGTGATGTGTGATGTGTAGAGTGTGATGTGTAGGGTGTGATGTGTGATGTTTAGGGTGTGATGTGTAGGGTGTGATGTGTGATGTGTAGGGTGTGATGTGTAGGGTGTGATGTGTAGGGTGTGATGTGTAGGGTGTGATGTGTAGGGTGTGATGTGTGATGTGTAGGGTGTAATGTGTAGGGTGTGATGTGTAGGGTGTGATGTGTAATGTGTAGGGTGTGATGTGTAGGGTGTGATGTGTGATGTGTAGGGTGTGATGTGTAGGGTGTGATGTGTGATGTGTAGGGTGTGATGCGTAGGGTGTAATGTGTAGGGTGTAATGTGTAGGGTGTGATGTGTAGGGTGGGATGTGTAATGTGTAGGGTGTGATGTGTAGGGTGTGATGTGTAGGGTGTGATGTGTGATGTGTAGGGTGTGATGTGTATGGTGTAGGGTGTGATGTGTAGGGTGTGATGTGTATGGTGTAGGGTGTGATGTGTAGGGTGGGATGTGTAGGGTGTGATGTGTAGGGTGTGATGTGTAGGGTGTGATGTGTAGGGTGTGATGTGTATGGTGTAGGGTGTGATGTGTAGGGTGTGATGTGTAGGGTGGGATGTGTAGGGTGTGATGTGTAGGGTGTGATGTGTAGGGTGTGATGTGTATGGTGTAGGGTGTGATGTGTAGGGTGTGATGTGTAGGGTGGGATGTGTAGGGTGTGATGTGTAGTGGGGTGTGATGTGTAGTGGGGTGTGATGTGGTGTGGGGTGTGATGTGTGGGGTGTAGGGTGTGATGTGTAGGGTGGGATGTGTAGGGTGTGATGTGTGGGGTGTAGGGTGGGATGTGTAGGGTGTGATGTGTAGGGTGTGATGTGTGATGTGTAGGGTGTGATGTGTAGGGTGTGATGTGTAGGGTGTGATGTGTGATGTGTAGGGTGTGATGTGTAGGGTGTGATGTGTAGGGTGTGATGTGTAGGGTGTGATGTGTAGAGTGTGATGTGTAGGGTGGGATGTGTAGGGTGTGATGTGTAGGGTGTAGGGTGTGATGTGTAGGGTGGGATGTGTAGGGTGTGATGTGTGATGTGTAGGGTGTGATGTGTAGGGTGCGATGTGTGATGTGTAGGGTGTGATGTGTGATGTGTAGGGTGGGATGTGTGATGTGTAGGGTGTAATGTGTAGAGTGTAATGTGTAGTGATGTGTAGGGTGTGATGTGTAGGGTGTGATGTGTAGGGTGTGATGTGTAGAGTGTGATGTGTAGGGTGTGATGTGTAGTGATGTGTAGGGTGTGATGTGTAGGGTGTGATGTGTAGGGTGTGATGTGTAGGGTGTGATGTGTAGGGTGTGATGTGTAGGGTGTGATGTGTAGGGTGTGATGTGCAGGGTGTGATGTGTAGGGTGTGATGTGTAGGGTGTGATGTGTAGGGTGTGATGTGTAGTGATGTGTAGGGTGTGATGTGTAGGGTGTGATGTGTAGGGTGTGATGTGTAGGGTGTGATGTGTAGGGTGTGATGTGTAGGGTGCGATGTGTGATGTGTAGGGTGTGATGTGTAGGGTGGGATGTGTGATGTGTAGGGTGTAATGTGTAGAGTGTAATGTGTAGTGATGTGTAGGGTGTAATGTGTAGGGTGTGATGTGTAGGGTGTGATGTGTAGGGTGTGATGTGTAGGGTGTGATGTGTAGGGTGTGATGTGTAGTGATGTGTAGGGTGTGATGTGTAGGGTGTGATGTGTAGGGTGTGATGTGTAGGGTGCGATGTGTGATGTGTAGGGTGTAATGTGTAGAGTGTAATGTGTAGTGATGTGTAGGGTGTGATGTGTAGGGTGTGATGTGTAGGGTGTAGGGTGTGATGTGTAGGGTGTAGGGTGTGATGTGTAGGGTGTGATGTGTAGGGTGTGATGTGTAGGGTGTGATGTGTAGGGTGTGATGTGTAGGGTGTGATGTGTAGGGTGTGATGTGTGATGTGTAGGGTGTGATGTTTAGGTTGTGATGTGTAGAGTGTAGGGTGTGATGTGTATGGTGTAGGGTGTGATGTGTAGGGTGTGATGTGTAGGGTGTGATGTGTATGGTGTAGGGTGTGATGTGTAGGGTGTGATGTGTAGTGTGATGTGTGATGTGTAGAGTGTGATGTGTAGGGTGTGATGTGTGATGTGTAGGGTGTGATGTGTAGGGTGTGATGTGTAGGGTGTGATGTGTAGGGTGTAATGTGTAGGGTGTAATGTGTGATGTGTGATGTGTGATGTGTAGGGTGGGATGTGTAGGGTGGGATGTGTAGGGTGTGATGTGTAGTGATGTGTGATGTGTGGGGTGTAGGGTGTGATGTGTAGGGTGTGATGTGTAGAGTGTGATGTGTGATGTGTAGGGTGTGATGTGTAGGGTGTGATGTGTAGGGTGTGATGTGTAGGGTGTGATGTGTAGGGTGTGATGTGTAGAGTGTGATGTGTAGGGTGTGATGTGTAGAGTGTGATGAGTGATGTGTAGGGTGTGATGTGTGGGGTGTAGGGTGTGATGTGTAGGGTGTGATGTGTGGGGTGTGGGGTGTAATGTGTAGGGTGTGATGTGTAGGGTGTGATGTGTAATGTGTAGTGATGTGTAGGGTGTGATGTGTAGGGTGTGATGTGTAGGGTGTGATGTGTAGAGTGTGATGTGTAGTGTGATGTGTGATGTGTAGGGTGTGATGTGTGGGGTGTAGGGTGTGATGTGTAGGGTGTGATGTGTAGGGTGTGATGTGTAGGGTGTGATGTGTAGGGTGTGATGTGTAGAGTGTGATGTGTAGTGTGATGTGTGATGTGTAGAGTGTGATGTGTAGGGTGTGATGTGTAGTGTGATGTGTGATGTGTAGAGTGTGATGTGTAGGGTGTGATGTGTAGTGTGATGTGTGATGTGTAGAGTGTGATGTGTAGGGTGTGATGTGTAGGGTGTGATGTGTAGGGTGTGATGTGTGATGTGTAGGGTGGGATGTGTAGGGTGTGATGTGTAGGGTGTGATGTGTAGGGTGTGATGTGTAGGGTGTGATGTGTAGAGTGTGATGTGTAGGGTGTGATGTGTAGGGTGTGATGTGTAGGGTGTGATGTGTAGGGTGTGATGTGTAGGGTGTGATGTGTAGGGTGTGATGTGTAGGGTGTGATGTGTAGGGTGTGATGTGTAGGGTGTGATGTGTAGAGTGTGATGTGTAGGGTGTGATGTGTAGGGTGTGATGTGTAGAGTGTGATGTGTAGGGTGTGATGTGTAGGGTGTGATGTGTAGGGTGTGATGTGTAGAGTGTGATGTGTAGGGTGTGATGTGTAGGGTGGGATGTGTAGGGTGTGATGTGTGGGGTGTAGGGTGTGATGTGTAGGGTGTGATGTGTAGAGTGTGATGTGTGATGTGTAGGGTGTGATGTGTAGGGTGTGATGTGTAGGGTGTGATGTGTAGAGTGTGATGTGTAGGGTGTGATGTGTAGAGTGTGATGTGTGATGTGTAGGGTGTGATGTGTGGGGTGTAGGGTGTGATGTGTAGGGTGTGATGTGTGGGGTGTGGGGTGTAATGTGTAGGGTGTGATGTGTAGGGTGTGATGTGTAATGTGTAGTGATGTGTAGGGTGTGATGTGTAGGGTGTGATGTGTAGGGTGTGATGTGTAGGGTGTGATGTGTAGGGTGTGATGTGTAGGGTGTGATGTGTAGGGTGTGATGTGTAGAGTGTGATGTGTAGTGTGATGTGTGATGTGTAGGGTGTGATGTGTAGGGTGTGATGTGTAGGGTGTGATGTGTAGGGTGTGATGTGTAGGGTGTGATGTGTAGGGTGTGATGTGTAGGGTGTGATGTGTAGAGTGTGATGTGTAGAGTGTGATGTGTAGTGTGATGTGTGATGTGTAGGGTGTGATGTGTGATGTGTAGGGTGTGATGTGTAGTGTGATGTGTGATGTGTAGGGTGTGATGTGTAGGGTGTGATGTGTAGGGTGTGATGTGTAGGGTGTGATGTGTAGGGTGTGATGTGTAGGGTGTGATGTGTAGGGTGTGATGTGTAGAGTGTGATGTGTAGAGTGTGATGTGTAGTGTGATGTGTGATGTGTAGGGTGTGATGTGTAGTGATGTGTAGGGTGTGATGTGTAGGGTGTGATGTGTAGGGTGTGATGTGTAGGGTGTGATGTGTAGGGTGTGATGTGTAGAGTGTGATGTGTAGAGTGTGATGTGTAGGGTGTGATGTGTAGGGTGTGATGTGTAGAGTGTGATGTGTAGGGTGTGATGTGTGATGTGTAGGGTGTGATGTGTAGGGTGTGATGTGTGATGTGTAGGGTGGGATGTGTAGGGTGTGATGTGTAGGGTGTGATGTGTAGGGTGTGATGTGTAGGGTGTGATGTGTAGGGTGTGATGTGTAGAGTGTGATGTGTAGGGTGTGATGTGTAGGGTGTGATGTGTAGAGTGTGATGTGTAGGGTGTGATGTGTAGAGTGTGATGTGTAGGGTGGGATGTGTAGGGTGTGATGTGTAGAGTGTGATGTGTAGGGTGGGATGTGTAGGGTGGGATGTGTAGGGTGTGATGTGTGATGTGTAGGGTGTGATGTGTAGAGTGTGATGTGTAGGGTGTGATGTGTAGTTATGTGTAGGGTGTGATGTGTAGGGTGTGATGTGTAGGGTGTGATGTGTAGGGTGCGATGTGTGATGTGTAGGGTGTGATGTGTAGGGTGTAGGGTGTGATGTGTAGGGTGTGATGTGTAGAGTGTGATGTGTAGGGTGTGATGTGTAGAGTGTGATGTGTGATGTGTAGGGTGTGATGTGTGGGGTGTAGGGTGTGATGTGTAGGGTGTGATGTGTGGGGTGTGGGGTGTAATGTGTAGGGTGTGATGTGTAGGGTGTGATGTGTAATGTGTAGTGATGTGTAGGGTGTGATGTGTAGGGTGTGATGTGTAGGGTGTGATGTGTAGAGTGTGATGTGTAGTGTGATGTGTGATGTGTAGGGTGTGATGTGTGGGGTGTAGGGTGTGATGTGTAGGGTGTGATGTGTAGGGTGTGATGTGTAGGGTGTGATGTGTAGGGTGTGATGTGTAGGGTGTGATGTGTAGGGTGTGATGTGTAGGGTGTGATGTGTAGGGTGTGATGTGTAGTGTGATGTGTGATGTGTAGAGTGTGATGTGTAGGGTGTGATGTGTAGTGATGTGTAGGGTGTGATGTGTAGAGTGTGATGTGTAGGGTGTGATGTGTAGGGTGTGATGTGTAGGGTGTGATGTGTAGGGTGTGATGTGTAGGGTGTGATGTGTAGGGTGTGATGTGTGATGTGTAGGGTGGGATGTGTAGGGTGTGATGTGTAGGGTGGGATGTGTAGGGTGTGATGTGTAGGGTGTGATGTGTGATGTGTAGGGTGTGATGTGTAGGGTGGGATGTGTAGGGTGTGATGTGTAGGGTGTGATGTGTAGGGTGTGATGTGTAGGGTGTGATGTGTGATGTGTAGGGTGGGATGTGTAGGGTGTGATGTGTAGGGTGTGATGTGTAGGGTGTGATGTGTAGGGTGTGATGTGTAGGGTGTGATGTGTAGGGTGTGATGTGTAGGGTGTGATGTGTAGAGTGTGATGTGTAGGGTGTGATGTGTAGGGTGTGATGTGTAGGGTGTGATGTGTAATGTGTAGTGATGTGTAGGGTGTGATGTGTAGGGTGTGATGTGTAGAGTGTGATGTGTAGGGTGTGATGTGTAGGGTGTGATGTGTAGGGTGGGATGTGTAGGGTGTGATGTGTGGGGTGTAGGGTGTGATGTGTAGGGTGTGATGTGTAGAGTGTGATGTGTGATGTGTAGGGTGTGATGTGTAGGGTGTGATGTGTAGGGTGTGATGTGTAGGGTGTGATGTGTAGGGTGTGATGTGTAGAGTGTGATGTGTAGGGTGTGATGTGTAGAGTGTGATGTGTGATGTGTAGGGTGTGATGTGTAGGGTGTGATGTGTGGGGTGTGGGGTGTAATGTGTAGGGTGTGATGTGTAGGGTGTGATGTGTAATGTGTAGTGATGTGTAGGGTGTGATGTGTAGGGTGTGATGTGTAGAGTGTGATGTGTAGTGTGATGTGTGATGTGTAGGGTGTGATGTGTGGGGTGTAGGGTGTGATGTGTAGGGTGTGATGTGTAGGGTGTGATGTGTGATGTGTAGGGTGTGATGTGTAGGGTGTGATGTGTAGGGTGTGATGTGTAGGGTGTGATGTGTAGAGTGTGATGTGTAGGGTGTGATGTGTAGAGTGTGATGTGTAGTGTGATGTGTGATGTGTAGAGTGTGATGTGTAGGGTGTGATGTGTAGTGATGTGTAGGGTGTGATGTGTAGGGTGTGATGTGTAGGGTGTGATGTGTAGGGTGTGATGTGTAGGATGTGATGTGTAGAGTGTGATGTGTAGGGTGTGATGTGTAGGGTGTGATGTGTAGAGTGTGATGTGTGATGTGTAGGGTGTGATGTGTAGGGTGTGATGTGTAGGGTGTGATGTGTGATGTGTAGGGTGTGATGTGTAGGGTGTGATGTGTAGGGTGTGATGTGTAGAGTGTGATGTGTAGGGTGTGATGTGTAGGGTGTGATGTGTAGAGTGTGATGTGTAGGGTGTGATGTGTAGAGTGTGATGTGTAGGGTGTGATGTGTAGAGTGGGATGTGTAGGGTGTGATGTGTAGAGTGTGATGTGTAGGGTGTGATGTGTAGAGTGGGATGTGTAGGGTGGGATGTGTAGGGTGTGGGGTGTGATGTGTAGGGTGTAATGTGTAGGGTGTAATGTGTAGGGTGTGATGTGTAGGGTGTGATGTGTAGGGTGTGATGTGTAGGGTGTGATGTGTAGGGTGTGATGTGTAGGGTGTGATGTGTAGAGTGTGATGTGTAGGGTGTGATGTGTAGAGTGTGATTTGTAGAGTGGGATGTGTAGGGTGGGATGTGTAGGGTGTGATGTGTAGGGTGTGATGTGTAGGGTGTGATGTGTGATGTGTAGGGTGTGATGTGTAGGGTGTGATGTGTAGGGTGCGATGTGTGATGTGTAGGGTGTGATGTGTAGGGTGTGATGTGTAGGGTGTGATGTGTAGGGTGTGATGTGTAGGGTGTGATGTGTAGAGTGTGATGTGTAGGGTGTGATGTGTAGGGTGTGATGTGTAGAGTGTGATGTGTAGGGTGTGATGTGTGATGTGTAGGGTGTGATGTGTAGAGTGTGATGTGTGATGTGTAGAGTGTGATGTGTAGGGTGTGATGTGTAGGGTGTGATGTGTAGAGTGTGATGTGTAGGGTGTGATGTGTGATGTGTAGGGTGTGATGTGTAGGGTGTGATGTGTAGAGTGTGATGTGTGATGTGTAGAGTGTGATGTGTAGGGTGTGATGTGTAGGGTGTGATGTGTAGAGTGTGATGTGTAGGGTGTGATGTGTGATGTGTAGGGTGTGATGTGTAGAGTGTGATGTGTGATGTGTAGAGTGTGATGTGTAGGGTGTGATGTGTAGGGTGTGATGTGTAGGGTGTGATGTGTGATGTGTAGGGTGTGATGTGTGATGTGTAGGGTGGGATGTGTAGGGTGTGATGTGTAGGGTGTAGGGTGGGATGTGTAGGGTGTGATGTGTAGGGTGTAGGGTGTGATGTGTAGGGTGTGATGTGTAGGGTGTGATGTGTGATGTGTAGGGTGTGATGTGTAGGGTGTGATGTGTAGGGTGCGATGTGTGATGTGTAGGGTGTGATGTGTGATGTGTAGGGTGTGATGTTTAGGGTGTGATGTGTAGAGTGTAATGTGTAGGGTGTGATGTGTAGGGTGTGATGTGTAGGGTGTGATGTGTAGTGATGTGTAGGGTGTGATGTGTATGGTGTGATGTGTAGGGTGTGATGTGTAGGGTGTGATGTGTAGGGTGTGATGTGTGATGTGTAGGGTGTGATGTGTAGGGTGTGATGTGTAATGTGTAGTGATGTGTAGGGTGTGATGTGTAGGGTGTGATGTGTAGGGTGTGATGTGTAGAGTGTGATGTGTAGGGTGTGATGTGTGATGTGTAGGGTGTGATGTGTGATGTGTAGGGTGTGATGTGTGATGTGTAGGGTGTGATGTGTAGGGTGTGATGTGTAATGTGTAGTGATGTGTAGGGTGTGATGTGTAGGGTGTAATGTGTAGGGTGTAATGTGTAGGGTGTGATGTGTAGGGTGTGATGTGTAATGTGTGATGTGTAGGGTGTGATGTGTAGGGTGTGATGTGCAGGGTGTGATGTGTAGGGTGTGATGTGTAGGGTGTGATGTGTGATGTGTAGGGTGTGATGTGTAGGGTGTGATGTGTGATGTGTAGGGTTTTATGTGCAGGGTGTGATGTGTAGGGTGTGATGTGTGATGTGTAGGGTGTGATGTGTAGGGTGTAATGTGTGGGGTGTGGGGTGTGATGTGCAGGGTGTGATGTGTAGGGTGTAATGTGTAGAGTGTGATTTGTGATGTGTAGGGTGTGATGTGTAGTGATGTGTGATGTGTAATGTGTAGGGTGTAATGTGTAGGGTGTAATGTGTAGGGTGTGATGTGTAGAGTGTGATGTGTAGGGTGTGATGTGTAGGGTGTGATGTGTGATGTGTAGGGTGTGATGTGTAGGGTGTAATGTGTAGGGTGTGATGTGTAGAGTGTGATGTGTAGGGTGTGATGTGTAGGGTGTGATGTGTAGGGTGTGATGTGTAGGGTGTGATGTGTAGGGTGTAATGTGTAGGGTGTAATGTGTAGAGTGTGATGTGTGATGTGTAGGGTGTGATGTGTAGTGATGTGTGATGTGTAATGTGTAGGGTGTGATGTGTAGGGTGTAATGTGTAGAGTGTAATGTGTAGGGTGTGATGTGTAGGGTGTGATGTGTAGGGTGTGATGTGTAGGTGTGATGTGTAGGGTGTGATGTGTGATGTGTAGGGTGTGATGTGTAGGTGTGATGTGTAGGGTGTGATGTGTAGAGTGTGATGTGTAGGGTGTGATGTGTAGTGATGTGTAGGGTGTGATGTGTAGGGTGTGATGTGTAGGTGTGATGTGTAGGTGTGATGTGTAGAGTGTGATGTGTAGTGTGATGTGTGATGTGTAGGGTGTAATGTGTAGGGTGTGATGTGTAGGGTGGGATGTGTAGGGTGGGATGTGTAGGGTGTGATGTGTGGGGTGTAGGGTGTGATGTGTAGGGTGTGATGTGTAGGGTGTGATGTGTAGGGTGTGATGTGTAGGGTGTGATGTGTAGAGTGTGATGTTTGATGTGTAGGGTGTGATGTGTGATGTGTAGGGTGTGATGTGTAGAGTGTGATGTGTGATGTGTAGGGTGTGATGTGTGGGGTGTAGGGTGTGATGTGTAGGGTGTGATGTGTAGGGTGTGATGTGTAGGGTGTGATGTGTAGAGTGTGATGTGTAGGGTGTGATGTGTGATGTGTAGGGTGTGATTTGTAGGGTGCGATGTGTGATGTGTAGGGTGTGATGTGTGATGTGTAGGGTGTGATGTTTAGGGTGCGATGTGTTATGTGTAGGGTGTGATGTGTAGGGTGTGATGTGTAGGGTGCGATGTGTGATGTGTAGGGTGTGATGTGTGATGTGTAGGGTGTGATGTTTAGGGTGCGATGTGTGATGTGTAGGGTGTGATGTGTAGGGTGCGATGTGTGATGTGTAGGGTGTAATGTGTAGGGTGTAATGTGTAGGGTGTGATGTGTAGGGTGTGATGTGTAGTGATGTGTAGGGTGTGATGTGTAGGTTGTGATGTGTAGGGTGTGATGTGTAGGGTGTGATGTGTAGGGTGTGATGTGTAATGTGTAGTGATGTGTAGGGTGTGATGTGTAGGGTGTGATGTGTAGGGTGTGATGTGTAGGGTGTGATGTGTAGAGTGTGATGTGTAGGGTGTGATGTGTGATGTGTAGGGTGTGATGTGTGATGTGTAGGGTGTGATGTGTGATGTGTAGGGTGTGATGTGTAGGGTGCGATGTGTGATGTTTAGGGTGTGATGTGTAGGGTGTGATGTGTAGGGTGTGATGTGTAGGGTGTGATGTGTAGGGTGCGATGTGTGATGTGTAGGGTGTGATGTGTGATGTGTAGGGTGTGATGTTTAGGGTGCGATGTGTGATGTGTAGGGTGTGATGTGTAGGGTGTGATGTGTAGGGTGCGATGTGTGATGTGTAGGGTGTGATGTGTAGGGTGTAATGTGTAGGGTGTGATGTGTAGGGTGTGATGTGTAGGGTGTGATGTGTAGGGTGTGATGTGTAGGGTGTGATGTGTAGGGTGTGATGTGTAGGGTGTGATGTTTAGGGTGTGATGTGTAGGGTGTGATGTGTAGGGTGTGATGTGTAATGTGTGGGGTGTGATGTGTAGGGTGTGATGTGTGATGTGTAGGGTGTGATGTGTAGGGTGTGATGTGCAGGGTGTGATGTGTAGGGTGTGATGTGTAGGGTGTGATGTGTGATGTGTAGGGTGTGATGTGTAGGGTGTGATGTGTGATGTGTAGGGTGTGATGTGTGATGTGTAGGGTGTGATGTGTAGGGTGTGATGTGTAGGGTGTGATGTGTAGGTGTGATGTGTAGGGTGTGATGTGTAGGGTGTAGGGTGGGATGTGTAGGGTGTGATGTGTAGGGTGTAGGGTGTGATGTGTAGGGTGTGATGTGTAGGGTGTGATGTGTAGGGTGTGATGTGTGATGTGTAGGGTGTGATGTGTAGGGTGCGATGTGTGATGTGTAGGGTGTGATGTGTGATGTGTAGGGTGTGATGTGTAGGGTGTGATGTGTAGGGTGTAGGGTGTGATGTGTAGGGTGTGATGTGTAGGGTGTGATGTGTGATGTGTAGGGTGTGATGTGTAGGGTGCGATGTGTGATGTGTAGGGTGTGATGTGTAGGGTGCGATGTGTGATGTGTAGGGTGTGATGTGTGATGTGTAGGGTGTGATGTTTAGGGTGCGATGTGTGATGTGTAGGGTGTGATGTGTAGGGTGTGATGTGTAGGGTGCGATGTGTGATGTTTAGGGTGCGATGTGTAGGGTGTGATGTGTAGGGTGTGATGTGTGATGTGTAGGGTGTGATGTGTAGGGTGCGATGTGTGATGTGTAGGGTGTGATGTGTGATGTGTAGGGTGTGATGTTTAGGGTGCGATGTGTGATGTGTAGGGTGTGATGTGTAGGGTGTGATGTGTAGGGTGCGATGTGTGATGTGTAGGGTGTGATGTGTGATGTGTAGGGTGTGATGTTTAGGGTGCGATGTTTGATGTGTAGGGTGTGATGTGTAGGGTGTGATGTGTAGGGTGCGATGTGTGATGTGTAGGGTGTGATGTGTAGGGTGTAATGTGTAGGGTGTGATGTGTAGGGTGTGATGTGTAGGGTGTGATGTGTAGGGTGTGATGTGTAGGGTGTGATGTGTAGAGTGTGATGTGTAGGGTGTGATGTGTAGGGTGTGATGTGTAGGGTGTGATGTGTAGGGTGTGATGTGTAGGGTGTGATGTGTAGGGTGTGATGTGTAGGGTGTGATGTGTAGGGTGTGATGTGTAGGGTGTGATGTGTAATGTGTAGTGATGTGTAGGGTGTGATGTGTAGGGTGTGATGTGTAGAGTGTGATGTGTAGGGTGTGATGTGTGATGTGTAGGGTGTGATGTGTGATGTGTAGGGTGTGATGTGTGATGTGTAGGGTGTGATGTGTAGGGTGCGATGTGTGATGTTTAGGGTGTGATGTGTAGGGTGTGATGTGTAGGGTGTGATGTGTAATGTGTAGGGTGTGATGTGTAGGGTGTGATGTGTGATGTGTAGGGTGTGATGTGTGATGTGTAGGGTGTGATGTGCAGGGTGTGATGTGTAGGGTGTGATGTGTGATGTGTAGGGTGTGATGTGTGATGTGTAGGGTGTGATGTGTAGGGTGTGATGTGTAGGGTGTGATGTGTGATGTGTAGGTGTGATGTGTAGGGTGTGATGTGTAGGGTGTGATGTGTGATGTGTAGGGTGTGATGTGTAGGGTGTGATGTGTAGGGTGTGATGTGTAGGGTGTGATGTGTAGGGTGTAGGGTGTGATGTGTAGGGTGTGATGTGTAGGGTGTGATGTGTAGGGTGTGATGTGTAGGGTGTGATGTGTAGGGTGTGATGTGTAGGGTGTGATGTGTGATGTGTAGGGTGTGATTTGTAGGTGTGATGTGTAAGGTGTGATGTGTGATGTGTAGGGTGTGATTTGTAGGTGTGATGTGTAGGGTGTGATGTGTGATGTGTAGGGTGTAATGTGTAGGGTGTGATGTGTAGGGTGTAATGTGTAGGGTGTGATGTGTAGAGTGTAATGTGTAGGGTGTGATGTGTAGGGTGTGATGTGTAGGTGTGATGTGTAGGGTGTGATGTGTGATGTGTAGGGTGTGATGTGTAGGGTGTGATGTGTAGAGTGTGATGTGTAGGGTGTGATGTGTAGTGTGATGTGTAGAGTGTGATGTGTAGAGTGTGATGTGTAGTGTGATGTGTGATGTGTAGAGTGTGATGTGTAGTGTGATGTGTGATGTGTAGGGTGTGATGTGTAGGGTGTGATGTGTAGAGTGTGATGTGTAGGGTGTGGTGTGATGTGTGATGTGTAGGGTGTGATGTGTAGGGTGTGATGTGTAGGGTGTGATGTGTAGGGTGTAGGGTGGGATGTGTAGGGTGTGATGTGTAGGGTGTTATGTGTGATGTTTAGGGTGTGATGTGTAGGGTGTGATGTGTAGGGTGTGATGTGTAGGGTGTGATGTGTGATGTGTAGGGTGTGATGTGTAGGGTGCGATGTGTGATGTGTAGGGTGTGATGTGTGATGTGTAGGGTGTGATGTTTAGGGTGCGATGTGTGATGTGTAGGGTGTGATGTGTAGGGTGTGATGTGTAGGGTGCGATGTGTGATGTGTAGGGTGTGATGTGTGATGTGTAGGGTGTGATGTGTAGGGTGTGATGTGTAGGGTGTGATGTGTGATGTGTAGGGTGTGATGTGTAGGGTGTAATGTGGAGGGTGTGATGTGTAGGGTGTGATGTGTAGGGTGTAATGTGTAGGGTGTGATGTGTGATGTGTAGGGTGTGATGTGTAGGGTGTGATGTGTAGGGTGTGATGTGTAGGGTGTGATGTGTAGGGTGTGATGTGTAGGGTGTGATGTGTAGGGTGTGATGTGTAGGGTGTGATGTGTAGGGTGTGATGTGTAGGGTGTGATGTGTAGGTTGTGATGTGTAGGGTGTGATGTGTAATGTGTAGTGATGTGTAGGGTGTGATGTGTAGGGTGTGATGTGTAGGGTGTGATGTGTAGGGTGTGATGTGTAGGGTGTGATGTGTAGGGTGTGATGTGTAGGGTGTGATGTGTAGGGTGTGATGTGTAGGGTGTGATGTGTGATGTGTAGGGTGTGATGTGTGATGTGTAGGGTGTGATGTGTAGGGTGTGATGTGTAATGTGTAGTGATGTGTAGGGTGTTATGTGTAGGGTGTAATGTGTAGGGTGTGATGTGTGATGTGTAGGGTGTGATGTGTAGGGTGTGATGTGCAGGGTGTGATGTGTAGGGTGTGATGTGTAGGGTGTGATGTGTGATGTGTAGGGTGTGATGTGTAGGGTGTGATGTGTAGGGTGTGATGTGTGATGTGTAGGGTGTGATTTGTAGGTGTGATGTGTAGGGTGTGATGTGTAGGGTGTAGGGTGGGATGTGTAGGGTGTGATGTGTAGGGTGTAGGGTGTGATGTGTAGGGTGGGATGTGTAGGGTGTGATGTGTAGGGTGTGATGTGTAGGGTGTGATGTGTGATGTGAAGGGTGTGATTTGTAGGTGTGATGTGTAGGGTGTGATGTGTGATGTGTAGGGTGTAATGTGTAGAGTGTGATGTGTGATGTGTAGGGTGTGATGTGTAGTGATGTGTGATGTGTAATGTGTAGGGTGTGATGTGTAGGGTGTAATGTGTAGGGTGTGATGTGTAGAGTGTAATGTGTAGGGTGTGATGTGTAGGGTGTGATGTGTGATGTGTAGGGTGTGATGTGTAGGTGTGATGTGTAGGGTGTGATGTGTGATGTGTAGGGTGTGATGTGTAGGGTGTGATGTGTAGGGTGTGATGTGTAGGGTGTAATGTGTAGGGTGTAATGTGTAGAGTGTGATGTGTGATGTGTAGAGTGTGATGTGTAATGTGTAGGGTGTGATGTGTAGGGTGTAATGTGTAGGGTGTGATGTGTAGGGTGTGATGTGTAGGGTGTGATGTGTAGGGTGTGATGTGTAGGGTGTGATGTGTAGGGTGTGATGTGTAGGGTGTGATGTGTAGGGTGTGATGTGTAGGGTGTGATGTGTAGGGTGTAATGTGTAGGGTGTGATGTGTAGAGTGTAATGTGTAGGGTGTGATGTGTAGGGTGTGATGTGTAGGGTGTGATGTGTAGGGTGTGATGTGTGATGTGTAGGGTGTGATGTGTAGGGTGTGATGTGTAGGGTGTGATGTGTAGGTGTGATGTGTAGGTGTGATGTGTGATGTGTAGAGTGTGATGTGTAGGGTGTGATGTGTAGGGTGTGATGTGTGATGTGTAGGGTGTGATGTGTAGGGTGTGATGTGTAGGGTGTGATGTGTAGGGTGTGATGTGTGATGTGTAGGGTGTGATGTGTAGGTGTGATGTGTAGGGTGTGATGTGTAGAGTGTGATGTGTGATGTGTAGGGTGTGATGTGTAGTGATGTGTGATGTGTAATGTGTAGGGTGTGATGTGTAGGGTGTAATGTGTAGGGTGTGATGTGTAGGGTGTGATGTGTAGGGTGTGATGTGTAGGGTGTGGTGTGTAGGGTGTGATGTGTAGGGTGTGATGTGTAGGGTGTAATGTGTAGGGTGTGATGTGTAGGGTGTGATGTGTAGGGTGTGATGTGTAGGGTGTGATGTGTAGGGTGTAATGTGTAGGGTGTGATGTGTAGAGTGTAATGTGTAGGGTGTGATGTGTAGGTGTGATGTGTAGGGTGTGATGTGTGATGTGTAGGGTGTGATGTGTAGGGTGTGATGTGTAGGGTGTGATGTGTAGGTGTGATGTGTAGGTGTGATGTGTAGGGTGTGATGTGTGATGTGTAGGGTGTGATGTGTAGGGTGTGATGTGTAGGGTGTGATGTGTGATGTGTAGGGTGTGATGTGTAGGGTGTGATGTGTAGGGTGTGATGTGTGGGGTGTGGGGTGTGATGTGTAGGGTGTGATGTGTAGGGTGTGATGTGTAGGGTGTGATGTGTAGGGTGTGATGTGTAGGGTGTGATGTGTAGGGTGTGATGTGTAGGGTGTGATGTGTAGGGTGTGATGTGTAGGGTGTGATGTGTGATGTGTAGGGTGTGATGTGTAGGGTGTGATGTGTAGGGTGTGATGTGTAGGGTGTGATGTGTAGGGTGTAATGTGTGATGTGTAGGGTGTGATGTGTAGGGTGTGATGTGTAGGGTGTGATGTGTAGGGTGTGATGTGTGATGTGTAGGGTGTGA
>NW_026610413.1:192500-285563 GCF_029499605.1 Hyla sarda
AGTTCAGTACTTAGTGTAATCTCCTCCTCCCTTTATCTTCTCAGCAGCAGTTTAATACTTAGTGTAATCTCCTCTTCCTTTATCCTCTCAGCAGCAGTTCAGTATTTAGTGTAATCTCCTCCTCCCTTTATCCTCTCAGCAGCAGTTCAGTATTTAGAGTAATCTCCTCCACCCTTTATCCTCTCAGCAGCAGTTCAGTACTTAGTGTAATCTCCTCCTCCCTTTATCCTCTCAGCAGCAGTTCAGTATTTAGTGTAATCTCCTCCTCCCTTTATCCTCTCAGCAGCAGTTCAGTGCTTATTGTAATCTCCTCCTCCCTTTATCCTCTCAGCAGCAGTTCAATATTTAGTGTAATCTCCTCCTCCCTTTATCCTCTCAGCAGCAGTTCAGTACTTAGTGTAATCTCCTCCTCCCTTTATCCTCTCAGCAGCAGTTCAGTATTTAGTGTAATCTCCTCCTCCCTTTATCCTCTCAGCAGCAGTTCAGTGCTTATTGTAATCTCCTCCTCCCTTTATCCTCTCAGCAGCAGTTCAATATTTAGTGTAATCTCCTCCTCCCTTTATCCTCTCAGCAGCAGTTCAGTATTTAGAGTAATCTCCTCCACCCTTTATCCTCTCAGCAGCAGTTCAGTATTTAGTGTAATCTCCTCCTCCCTTTATCCTCTCAGCAGCAGTTCAGTATTTAGTGTAATCTCCTCCTCCTTTTATCCTCTCAGCAGCAGTTCAGTACTTAGTGTAATCTCCTCCTCCCTTTATCCTCTCTGCATCAGTTCAATATTTAGTGTAATCTCCTCCTCCCTTTATCCTCTCAGCAGCAGTTCAGTATTTAGTGTAATCTCCTCCTCCCTTTATCCTCTCAGCAGCAGTTCAATATTTAGTGTAATCTCCTCCTCCCTTTATCCTCTCAGCAGCAGTTCAGTATTTAGTGTAATCTCCTCCTCCCTTTATCCTCTCAGCAGCAGTTCAGTATTTAGTGTAATCTCCTCCTCCCTTTATCCTCTCAGCAGCAGTTCAGTACTTATTGTAAACTCCTCTTCCCTTTATCCTCTCAGCAGCAGTTCAGTATTTAGTGTAATCTCCTCCTCCCTTATCCTCTCAGCAGCAGTTCAGTGCTTGTTGTAATCTCCTCCTCCCTTTCTCCTCTCAGCAGCAGTTCAGTATTTAGTGTAATCTCCTCCTCCGTTTATACTCTCAGCAGCAGTTCAGTATTTAGTGTAATCTCCTCCTCCCTTTATCCTCTCAGCAGCAGTTCAGTATTTAGTGTAATCTCCTCCTCCCTTTATCCTCTCAGCAGCAGTTCAGTATTTAGTGTAATCTCCTCCTCCCTTTATCCTCTCAGCAGCAGTTCAGTATTTAGTGTAATCTCCTCCTCCCTTTATCCTCTCAGCAGCAGTTCAGTATTTAGTGTAATCTCCTCCTCCCTTTATCCTCTCAGCAGCAGTTCAGTATTTAGTGTAATCTCCTCCTCCCTTTATCCTCTCAGCAGCAGTTCAGTACTTATTGTAAACTCCTCTTCCCTTTATCCTCTCAGCAGCAGTTCAGTATTTAGTGTAACCTCCTCCTCCCTTATCCTCTCAGCAGCAGTTCAGTATTTAGTGTAATCTCCTCCTCCCTTTATCCTCTCAGCAGCAGTTCAGTGCTTATTGTAATCTCCTCCTCCCTTTATCCTCTCAGCAGCAGTTCAGTATTTAGTGTAATCTCCTCCTCCCTTTATACTCTCAGCAGCAGTTCAGTATTTAGTGTAATCTCCTCCTCCCTTTATCCTCTCAGCAGCAGTTCAGTATTTAGTGTAATCTCCTCCTCCCTTTATCCTCTCAGCAGCAGTTCAGTATTTAGTGTAATCTCCTCCTCCCTTTATCCTCTCAGCAGCAGTTCAGTATTTAGTGTAATCTCCTCCTCCCTTTATCCTCTCAGCAGCAGTTCAGTATTTAGTGTAATCTCCTCCTCCCTTTATCCTCTCAGCAGCAGTTCAGTATTTAGTGTAATCTCCTCCTCCCTTTATCCTCTCAGCAGCAGTTCAGTATTTATTGCAATCTCCTCCACCCTTTATCCTCTCAGCAGCAGTTCAGTATTTATTGCAATCTCCTCCTCCCTTTATCCTCTCAGCAGCAGTTCAGTACTTAGTGTAATCTCCTCCTCCCTTTATCCTCTCAGCAGCAGTTCAGTTCTTAGTGTAATCTCCTCCTCCCTTTATCCATTCAGCAGCAGTTCAGTATTTAGTGTAATCTCCTCCTCCCTTTATCCTCTCAGCAGCAGTTCAGTACTTAGTGTAATCTCCTCCTCCCTTTATCCATTCAGCAGCAGTTCAGTATTTAGTGTAATCTCCTCCTCCCTTTATCCTCTCAGCAGCAGTTCAGTATTTAGTGTAATCTCCTCCTCCCTTTATCTTCTCAGCAGCAGTTCAATACTTAGTGTAATCTCCTCTTCCTTTATCCTCTCAGCAGCAGTTCAGTATTTAGTGTAATCTCCTCTTCCTTTATCCTCTCAGCAGCAGTTCAGTATTTAGTGTAATCTCCTCTTCCTTTATCCTCTCAGCAGCAGTTCAGTATTTAGTGTAATCTCCTCCACCCCTTTATCCTCTCAGCAGCAGTTCAGTATTTAGTGTAATCTCCTCCTCCCTTTATCCTCTCAGCAGCAGTTCAGTATTTAGAGTAATCTCCTCCTCCCTTTATCCTCTCTGCAGCAGTTCAGTACTTAGTGTAATCTCCTCCTCCCTTTCTCCTCTCAGCAGCAGTTCAGTACTTATTGTAAACTCCTCTTCCCCTTATCCTCTCAGCAGCAGTTCAATACTTAGTGTAATCTCCTCCTCCCTTTACCCTCTCAGCAGCAGTTCAGTATTTAGTGTAATCTCCTCCTCCCTTTATCCTCTCAGCAGCAGTTCAGTGCTTATTGTAATCTCCTCCTCCCTTTATCCTCTCAGCAGCAGTTCAGTATTTAGTGTAATCTCCTCCTCCCTTTATCCTCTCAGCAGCAGTTCAGTATTTAGTGTAATCTCCTCCTCCCTTTATCCTCTCAGCAGCAGTTCAGTATTTAGTGTAATCTCCTCCTCCCGTTGTCCTCTCAGCAGCAGTTCAGTGCTTATTGTAATCTCCTCCTCCCTTTATCCTCTCAGCAGCAGTTCAGTATTTAGTGTAATCTCCTCCTCCCTTCATCCTCTCAGCAGCAGTTCAGTATTTAGTGTAATCTCCTCCTCCCTGTATCCTCTCTGCAGCAGTTCAGTATTTAGTGTAATTTCCTCCTCCCTTTATCCTCTCTGCAGCAGTTCAGTATTTAGTGTAATCTCCTCCTCCCTTTCTCCTCTCTGCAGCAGTTCAGTATTTGGTGTAATCTCCTCCTCCCTTTCTCCTCTCAGCAGCAGTTCAGTATTTGGTGTAATCTCCTCCTTCCTTTATCCTCTCAGCAGCAGTTCAGTATTTAGTGTAATCTCCTCCTCCCTTTCTCCTCTCAGCAGCAGTTCAGTATTTGGTGTAATCTCCTCCTTCCTTTATCCTCTCAGCAGCAGTTCAGTATTTGGTGTAATTTCCTCCTCCCTTTCTCCTCTCTGCAGCAGTTCAGTATTTGGTGTAATCTCCTCCTCCCTTTCTCCTCTCAGCAGCAGTTCAGTATTTAGTGTAATCTCCTCCTTCCTTTATCCTCTCAGCAGCAGTTCAGTATTTAGTGTAATCTCCTCCTCCCTTTATCCTCTCAGCAGCAGTTCAGTATTTAGTGTAATCTCCTCCTCCCTTTCTCCTCTCTTCAGCAGTTCAGTATTTGGTGTAATCTCCTCCTCCCTTTATCCTCTCAGCAGCAGTTCAGTATTTAGTGTAATCTCCTCCTCCCTTTCTCCTCTCTGCAGCAGTTCAGTATTTAGTGTAATCTCCTCCTCCCTTTCTCCTCTCAGCAGCAGTTCAGTATTTGGTGTAATCTCCTCCTCCCTTTCTCCTCTCAGCAGCAGTTCAGTATTTGGTGTAATCTCCTCCTCCCTTTCTCCTCTCAGCAGCAGTTCAGTATTTAGTGTAATCTCCTCCTCCCTTTCTCCTCTCTGCAGCAGTTCAGTATTTAGTGTTATCTCCTTTTTCTATTTTCTTCTTAGCAGCATTCAGTACATTACAGTGCTCAGTGTAACCCCTTCATTGCTGCTCACACAACCTCCCTTAAAACCCAGTGCATCCGTTACCTGCCCCCTCATCTCCTCTATAGCACAGTATTTTGTACCCCGCTATCCCTTATACCCCCAGTAACCCCCCCTCTCCCCACCATCCGTTCTTTCATCCAGCAGGATCTGTTTTTAGCATTTGTTAATATAGATGTTTTTTCCCTTTTCAAGTGTTTACAATGTATAAATTATAGGACACAATAGCGCAGTGTGGACTCAGCCTTATACCATTAACCCTTTCCTGTCTGGCTCCATGTGACATCTCTGTCCTCAGGATGGGGGGGGGGGGGTCACACAGAATCTTATGTCATTGTCTCTATGAATCATGGAGGAGTCATTAGCAGGAAGGTGTGAGCCAGGAGCGGGGCCGATGCTTCACACCTCCGGGGCCCGGACAATGGGAACAATCCCAGGAGCCGGAGTCATTAATGTGAAGGGGAGCGGGGTGTCAGTGCGACCTGCCGACAATTTATCCATTTTTTATTGTTTGGTTTAGATGCCTTATTGCTACATGTTTACAGCTTTAGCACTTTTTGGGTGACATTTTGCACGAGACATTTTTCCATTCTCTTTGTCGTTTATTGTTCTTTTTTATGCAGCGATAGTTGCTTTTACTTGTCTGCAGTTTGTGCCCCTAACATCTTGGTTTATATAGGATGTAACTATATGGGACGAGCTTCACCCTGAGGTTTGGGGGGTGGGTTACATTCCTACACCCTGTATTTGTTTGCTGTATGTGCACTCTCCCCCTTTTTACTATATGCTGATACAGTTTATGACATTAGATGCATCTATTTATGGCTTTTCTTTTTGGGAACATGTTTTGTTTTTCTTGTTGCACCCATATACCAGCTGGGCCCATCTTTTTCTTTTTTAATTGTGGACTGATGATCTTATGGCAGAGGAGCGGTCACTGTCACAGGAAAATCCCACGTGACACCATTACAGCTCCCGCCGCTGGTACCCAGCTTTCCAAGGCTCCTGAGTGACAGATCTGTCTGGTTCTACCACATAGATACTGACCAGGGGCTGTATGAGTCTATGCACAGGGCAATGTTCTGCAGAGTGATGCAATATCCTGCACAATGTATAATCCTATATCCCTGTGTCTGCAGGTTCAGGACATGAGCCGGTTCCTCCTCGTTGTGATCGTCACTTTGGCGCTGAGTCACGATGGATGTTACGGGAATGAAAGTATCACCGGACTGGAAGATCTGACAGGTAATGTGATGGGGGTCACTGCTGTGTTATGGCGGGGACTAATGGGTCCAAAAGGCAAACACAGATATGTCTATAAATAATACTGCTCAGATAATACTGCCCTATACTGCTCAGATAATACTGCCCTATACTGCTCAGATAATACTGCCCTACACTGCTCAGATAATACTGCCCTATACTGCTCAGATAATACTGCCCTATACTGCTCAGATAATACTGCCCTACACTGCTCAGATAATACTGCCATATTCTGCTCAGATAATACTGCCCTACACTGCTCAGATACTACTGCCATATACTGCTTGGATACTACTGCCATATACAGCTCAGATAATACTGCCAAATACTGCTCAGATAATACTGCCATATACAGCTCAGATAATACTGCCATATACTGCTCAGATAATACTGCCATATACAGCTCAGATAATACTGTCATATACAGCACTGATAATACTGCCATATACTGCTCAGATAATACTGCCCTATACTGCTCAGATAATACTGCCCAATGCTGCTCGGATAATACTGCCATATACAGCTCGGATAATACTGCCATATACAGCTTGGATAATACTGTCATATACAGCACTGATAATACTGCCATTTAGAGCTCGGATAATACTGCCATTTAGAGCTCGGATAATACTGACATATAGAGCTCGGATAATACTGCCATATACTGCTCGGATAATACTGCCATACACTGCTCGGATAATACTGCCATATACAGCTCGAATAATACTGCCATATACAGCACCCATAATACTGCCATATACTGCTCGGATACTACTGTCCTATACAGCTCAAATAATACTGCCATATACTGCTCAGATATTACTGCCATAAACTGCTCAGATATTACTGCCATATACAGCTTGGATACTACTGTCATATACAGCTTGGATACTACTGCCATATTCAGCTTGGATACTACTGCCATATACAGCTTGGATAATACTGTCATATGCAGCTCAAATACTACTGCCATATACTGCTCAGATAATACTGTCATTTACTGCTCAGATAATATTGCCATATACAGCTCAGATATTACTGCCATATACTGCTCGGATACTATTGCCATATAAAGCTCGGATACTATTGCCATATACAGCTCAGATACTACTGTCATATACAGCTCGGATACTATTGCCATATACAGCTCGGATACTATTGCCATATACAGCTCGGATACTACTGCCATATACAACTCGGATAATACTGTCGTAAACAGCTCAAATACTACTGCCATATAGTGCTCAGATAATATTGTCATTTACTGCTCAGATAATACTGCCATATACTGCTCAGATAATACTGTCATATACAGCTCGGATAATACTGACCATATACAGCTCGGATACTATTGCCATATACAGCTTGGATAATACTTTCATATACAGCTCAAATACAACTGCCATAACCTGCTCGGATACTACTGCCATAGTGTATATAGTAGTATCAGATGTAGACTGTATATAGTAGTATCAGATGTAGACTGTATATAGTAGTATCAGATGTAGACTGTATACAGTAGTATCAGATGTAGACTGTATATAGTAGTATCAGCTGTAGACTGTATATAGTAGTATCAGATGTAGACAGTATATAGTAGTATAAGCTGTAGAATGTACATAGTAGTATCAGATGTAGACTGTACATAGTAGTATCAGATGTAGACTGTATATAGTAGTATCAGATGTAGACTGTATATAGTAGGATCAGCTGCAGAGTGTATATAGTAGTATCAGCTATAGACTGTATATAGTAGTATAAGCTGTAGACTGTATATAGTAGTATCAGTTATAGACTGTATATAGTAGTATCAGCTGTAGACTGTATTTAGTAGTATAAGCTGTAGACTGTATATAGTAGTATCAGCTATAGACTGTATATAGTAGTATAAGCTGTAGACTGTATATAGTAGTATCAGCTGTAGACTGTATATAGTAGTATCAGCTGTAGACTGTATATAGTAGTATAAGCTGTAGACGGTATATAGTAGTATTAGCTGTATAGTAGTATCAGCTGTAGACTGTATATAGTAGCATCAGGTGTATAGTGTATATAGTAATATCAGCTGTATAGTGTATATAGTAATATCAGCTGTATAGTGTATATAGTAATATCAGCTGTATAGTGTATATAGTAATATCAGCTGTATAGTGTATATAGTAGTATTAGCTGTAGAGTGTATAGTAGTATAAGCTGTATAGTGCATATAGTAGTATTAGCTGCCAAGTGTATATAGTAATATCAGCTGCAGAAAGTTTATAGTAGTATCAGCTGCTGAGTGTATATAGCAATATCACCTGCAGAAAGTTTATAGTAGTATCAGCTGTAGAGTGTATATAGTAGTATAAGCTGTAGACTGTATATAGTAGTATAAGCTGTATAGTAGTATCAGCAGTAGACTGTATATAGTAGCATCAGCTGTATAGTGTATATAGTAATATCAGCTGTATAGTGTGTATAATAATATAAGCTGTATAGTGTATATAGTAGTATCAGCTGTAGACTGCATATAGTAGTAGAAGCTGTAGACTGTATATAGTAGTATAAGCTGTAGGCTGTATATATTAGTATAAGCTGTAGACTGTATATAGTAGTATCAGCTGTAGACTGTATATAGTAGTATCAGCTGTAGACTGTATATAGTAGTATAAGCTGTAGACTGTATATAGTAGTATAAGCTGTAGTCTGTAAATAGAAGTATAAGCTGTAGACTGTATACAGTTGTATAAGCTGTTGACTGTATATACCAGTATAAGTTGTATACCGTATATAGTAGTATAAGCTGTAGACTGTATATAGTAGTATCAGCTGTAGACTGTGTATAGTAGTATCAGCTGTAGACTGTATATAGTAGTATCAGCTGTAGACTGTATATAGTAGTATCAGCTGTAGACTGTATATAGTAGTATCAGCTGTGGACTGTATATAGTAGTATCAGCTGTAGACTGTATATAGTAGTATAAGCTGTAGACTGTATATAGTAGTATCAGCTGTAGACTGTATATAGTAGTATCAGCTGTAGACTGTATATAGTAGTATCAGCTGTAGACTGCATATAGTAGTATCAGCTGTAGACTGTATATAGTAGTATAAGCTGTAGACTGTATATAGTAGTATAAGCTGTAGACTGTATATAGTGGTATCAGCTGTAGACTGTATATAGTAGTATAAGCTGTAGACTGTATATAGTGGTATCAGCTGTAGACTGTATATAGTAGTATAAGCTGTAGACTGTATATAGTAGTATCAGCTGTAGACTGTATATAGTAGTATCAGCTGTAGACTGTATATAGTAGTATAAGCTGTAGACTGTATATAGTAATAAAAGCTGTAGACTGTATATAGTAGTATAAGCTGTAGACTGTATATAGTAGTATCAGCTGTAGACTGTATATAGTAGTATAAGCCATAGACTGTATATAGTAGTATAAGCTGTATAGTTGTATAAGCTGTAGACTGTATATAGTAGTATCAGCTGTAGACTGTATATAGTAGTATCAGCTGTAGACTGTCTATAGTAGTATAAGCTGTAGACTGTATATAGTAGTATCAGCTGTATAGTTGTATAAGCTGTAGACTGTATATAGTAGAATCAGCTGTAGACTGTATATAGTAGAATCAGCTGTAGACTGTATATAGTAGAATCAGCTGTAGACTGTATATAGTAGTATCAGCTGTATACTGTATATAGTAGTATAAGCTGTAGACTGTATATAGTAGTATAAGCTGTAGACTGTATATAGTAGTATAAGCTGTAGACTGTATATAGTAGTATAAGCTGTAGACTGTATATAGTAGTATAAGCTGTAGACTGTATATAGTAGTATAAGCTGTAGACTGTATATAGTAATATCAGCTGTAGACTGTGTATAGTAGTATAAGCTGTAGACTGTATATAGTAGTATCAGCTGTATAGTTGTATAAGCTGTAGACTGTATATAGTAGTATCAGCTGTAGACTGTATATAGTAGTATCAGCTGTAGACTGTATATAGTAGTATCAGCTGTAGACTGTATATAGTAGTATCAGCTGTAGACTGTATATAGTAGTATAAGCTGTGGACTGTATATAGTGGTATCAGCTGTAGACTGTATATAGTAGTATAAGCTGTAGACTGTATATAGTAGTATCAGCTGTATAGTTGTATAAGCTGTAGACTGTATATAGTAGTATCAGCTGTAGACTGTATATAGTAGTATCAGCTGTAGACTGTATATAGTAGTATCAGCTGTAGACTGTATATAGTAGTATAAGCTGTGGACTGTATATAGTGGTATCAGCTGTAGACTGTATATAGTAGTATAAGCTGTAGACTGTGATATAGTAGTATAAGCTGTAGACTTTATATAGTAGTATAAACTGTAGGCGGTATATAGTAGTATCAGATGTAGACTGTATATAGTAGTATAAGCTGTATAGTAGTATCAGATGTAGACTGTATATTGTAGCATCAGCTGTATAGTGTATATAGTAGCATCAGCTGTGTAGTGTATATAGTAATATCAGCTGTATAGTGTTTATAGTAATACAAGCTGTATAGTGTATAAAGTAGTATCAGCTGTAGACTGTATATAGTAGTATCAGATGTAGAATGTATATAGTAGTATAAGCTGTAGACTGTATATAGTAGTATAAGCTGTAGACTGTGTATAGTAGTATAAGCTGTAGACTGTATATAGTAGTATAAGCTGTAGACTGTGTATAGTAGTATAAGCTGTAGACTGTATATAGTAGTATAAGCTGTAGACTGTATATAGTAGTATAAGCTGTATAGTTGTATAAGCTGTAGACTGTATATAGTAGTATCAGCTGTAGACTGTATATAGTAGTATCAGCTGTAGACTGTATATAGTAGTATAAGCTGTAGACTGTATATAGTAGTATCAGCTGTAGACTGTCTATAGTAGTATAAGCTGTAGACTGTATATAGTAGTATCAGCTGTATAGTTGTATAAGCTGTAGACTGTATATAGTAGAATCAGCTGTAGACTGTATATAGTAGAATCAGCTGTCGACTGTATATAGTAGTATAAGCTGTAGACTGTATATAGTAGTATAAGCTGTAGACTGTATATAGTAGTATAAGCTGTAGACTGTATATAGTAGTATAAGCTGTAGACTGTATATAGTAGTATAAGCTGTAGACTGTATATAGTAGTATAAGCTGTAGACTGTATATAGTAATATCAGCTGTAGACTGTGTATAGTAGTATCAGCTGTAGACTGTATATAGTAGTATCAGCTGTAGACTGTATATAGTAGTATCAGCTGTAGACTGTATATAGTAGTATCAGCTGTAGACTGTATATAGTATTATAAGCTGTAGACTGTATATAGTAGTATAAGCTGTAGACTGTATATAGTATTATAAGCTGTAGACTGTATATAGTAGTATAAGCTGTAGACTGTATATAGTAGTATCAGCTGTATAGTTGTATAAGCTGTAGACTGTATATAGTAGTATCAGCTGTAGACTGTATATAGTAGTATCAGCTGTAGACTGTATATAGTAGTATCAGCTGTAGACTGTATATAGTAGTATAAGCTGTAGACTGTATATAGTGGTATCAGCTGTAGACTGTATATAGTAGTATAAGCTGTAGACTGTGATATAGTAGTATAAGCTGTAGACTTTATATAGTAGTATAAACTGTAGGCGGTATATAGTAGTATCAGATGTAGACTGTATATAGTAGTATAAGCTGTATAGTAGTATCAGATGTAGACTGTATATTGTAGCATCAGCTGTATAGTGTATATAGTAGCATCAGCTGTGTAGTGTATATAGTAATATCAGCTGTATAGTGTATATAGTAATACAAGCTGTATAGTGTATATAGTAGTATCAGCTGTAGACTGTATATAGTAGTATCAGATGTAGAATGTATATAGTAGTATAAGCTGTAGACTGTATATAGTAGTATAAGCTGTAGACTGTGTATAGTAGTATAAGCTGTAGACTGTATATAGTAGTATAAGCTGTAGACTGTATATAGTAGTATAAGCTGTAGACTGTATATAGTAGTATAAGCTGTAGACTGTATATAGTAGTATAAGCTGTAGACTATATATAGTAGTATCTGTATAGTTGTATAAACTGTAGACTGTATATAGTAGTATAAGCTGTAGACTGTATATAGTAGTATAAGCTGTAGACTGTACAGTTGTATAAACTGTAGACTGTATATAGTAGTATCAGCTGTAGACTGCATATAGTAGTATCAGCTGTGGACTGTATATAGTAGTATCAGCTGTAGACTGTATATAGTAGTATCAGCTGTAGACTGTGTATAGTAGTATAAGCTGTAGACAGTGTATAGTAGTATAAGCTGTAGACTGTATATAGTAGTATAAGCTGTAGACTGTATATAGTAGTATAAACTGTAGACTGTATATAGTAGTATCAGCTGTAGACTGTATATAGTAGTATAAGCTTTAGACTGTGTATAGTAGTATAAGCTGTAGACTGTATATAGTAGTATCAGCTGTAGACCGTATATAGTAGTATAAGCTGTATATAGTTGTATAAGCTGTAGACTGTATATAGTAGTATCAGCTGTAGACTGTATATAGTAGTATCAGCTGTAGACTGTATATAGTAGTATCAGCTGTAGACTGTATATAGTAGTATAAGCTGTAGACTGTATATAGTGGTATCAGCTGTAGACTGTATATAGTAGTATAAGCTGTAGACTGTGATATAGTAGTATAAGCTGTAGACTTTATATAGTAGTATAAACTGTAGGCGGTATATAGTAGTATCAGATGTAGACTGTATATAGTAGTATAAGCTGTATAGTAGTATCAGATGTAGACTGTATATTGTAGCATCAGCTGTATAGTGTATATAGTAGCATCAGCTGTGTAGTGTATATAGTAATATCAGCTGTATAGTGTATATAGTAATACAAGCTGTATAGTGTATATAGTAGTATCAGCTGTAGACTGTATATAGTAGTATCAGATGTAGAATGTATATAGTAGTATAAGCTGTAGACTGTATATAGTAGTATAAGCTGTAGACTGTGTATAGTAGTATAAGCTGTAGACTGTATATAGTAGTATAAGCTGTAGACTGTATATAGTAGTATAAGCTGTAGACTGTATATAGTAGTATAAGCTGTAGACTGTGTATAGTAGTATAAGCTGTAGACTATATATAGTAGTATCTGTATAGTTGTATAAACTGTAGACTGTATATAGTAGTATAAGCTGTAGACTGTATATAGTAGTATAAGCTGTAGACTGTACAGTTGTATAAACTGTAGACTGTATATAGTAGTATCAGCTGTAGACTGCATATAGTAGTATCAGCTGTGGACTGTATATAGTAGTATCAGCTGTAGACTGTATATAGTAGTATCAGCTGTAGACTGTGTATAGTAGTATAAGCTGTAGACAGTGTATAGTAGTATAAGCTGTAGACTGTATATAGTAGTATAAGCTGTAGACTGTATATAGTAGTATAAACTGTAGACTGTATATAGTAGTATCAGCTGTAGACTGTATATAGTAGTATAAGCTTTAGACTGTGTATAGTAGTATAAGCTGTAGACTGTATATAGTAGTATCAGCTGTAGACCGTATATAGTAGTATAAGCTGTATATAGTAGTATAAGCTGTAGACTGTATATAGTAGTATCAGCTGTAGACTGTGTATAGTAGTATAAGCTGTAGACTGTATATAGTAGTATCAGCTGTAGACTGTATATAGTAGTATAAGCTGTAGACTGTATATAGTAGTATAAGCTGTAGACTGTATATAGTAGTATCAGCTGTAGACTGTATATAGTAGTATCAGCTGTAGACCGTATATAGTAGTATCAGCTGTAGAATGTATATAGTAGTATAAGCTGTATATAGTAGTATAAGCTGTAGACTGTATATAGTAGTATAAGCTTTAGACTGTGTATAGTAGTATAAGCTGTAGACTGTATATAGTAGTATCAGCTGTAGACCGTATATAGTAGTATAAGCTGTAGAGTGTATATAGTAGTATAAGCTGTATATATTAGTATAAGCTGTAGACTGTATATAGTAGTATCAGCTGTAGACTGTATATAGTAGTATAAGCTGTAGACTGTATATAGTAGTATCAGCTGTAGACTGTATATAGTAGTATAAGCTGTAGACTGTATATAGTAGTATCAGCTGTAGACTGTATATAGTAGTATAAGCTGTAGACTGTATATAGTAGTATAAGCTGTAGACTGTATATAGTAGTATAAGCTGTAGACTGTATATAGTAGTATAAGCTGTATATATTAGTATAAGCTGTAGACTGTGTATAGTAGTATAAGCTGTAGACTGTATATAGTAGTATAAGCTGTAGACTGTATATAGTAGTATAAGCTTTAGACTGTATATAGTAGTATCAGCTGTAGACTGTATATAGTAGTATAAGCTGTAGACTGTATATAGTAGTATAAGCTGTAGACTGTGTATAGTAGTATAAGCTGTAGACTGTATATAGTAGTATAAGCTGTAGACTGTATATAGTAGTATAAGCTGTAGACTGTGTATAGTAGTATAAGCTGTAGACTGTATATAGTAGTATAAGCTGTAGACTGTGTATAGTAGTATAAGCTGTAGACTGTATATAGTAGTATAAGCTGTAGACTGTATATAGTAGTATAAACTGTAGACCGTATATAGTAGTATAAGCTTTAGACTGTATATAGTAGTATAAGCTGTAGAGTGTATATAGTACTATAAGCTGTATATAGTAGTATAAGCTGTAGACTGTGTATAGTAGTATAAGCTGTAGACTGTATATAGTAGTATCAGCTGTAGACTGTATATAGTAGTATCAGCTGTAGACTGTATATAGTAGTATAAGCTGTAGACTGTATATAGTAGTATCAGCTGTAGACTGTATATAGTAGTATCAGCTGTAGACCGTATATAGTAGTATCAGCTGTAGAATGTATATAGTAGTATAAGCTGTATATAGTAGTATAAGCTGTAGACTGTATATAGTAGTATAAGCTTTAGACTGTGTATAGTAGTATAAGCTGTAGACTGTATATAGTAGTATCAGCTGTAGACCGTATATAGTAGTATAAGCTGTAGAGTGTATATAGTAGTATAAGCTGTATATATTAGTATAAGCTGTAGACTGTATATAGTAGTATCAGCTGTAGACTGTATATAGTAGTATAAGCTGTAGACTGTATATAGTAGTATCAGCTGTAGACTGTATATAGTAGTATAAGCTGTAGACTGTATATAGTAGTATCAGCTGTAGACTGTATATAGTAGTATAAGCTGTAGACTGTATATAGTAGTATAAGCTGTAGACTGTATATAGTAGTATAAGCTGTAGACTGTATATAGTAGTATAAGCTGTATATATTAGTATAAGCTGTAGACTGTGTATAGTAGTATAAGCTGTAGACTGTATATAGTAGTATAAGCTGTAGACTGTATATAGTAGTATAAGCTTTAGACTGTATATAGTAGTATCAGCTGTAGACTGTATATAGTAGTATAAGCTGTAGACTGTATATAGTAGTATAAGCTGTAGACTGTGTATAGTAGTATAAGCTGTAGACTGTATATAGTAGTATAAGCTGTAGACTGTATATAGTAGTATAAGCTGTAGACTGTGTATAGTAGTATAAGCTGTAGACTGTATATAGTAGTATAAGCTGTAGACTGTGTATAGTAGTATAAGCTGTAGACTGTATATAGTAGTATAAGCTGTAGACTGTATATAGTAGTATAAACTGTAGACCGTATATAGTAGTATAAGCTTTAGACTGTATATAGTAGTATAAGCTGTAGAGTGTATATAGTACTATAAGCTGTATATAGTAGTATAAGCTGTAGACTGTATATAGTAGTATAAGCTTTAGACTGTATATAGTAGTATAAGCTGTATATAGTAGTATAATCTGTAGACTGTATATAGTAGTATAAGCTGTAGAGTGTATATAGTAGTATAAGCTGTATATAGTAGTATAAACTGTAGACCGTATATAGTAGTATAAGCTTTAGACTGTATATAGTAGTATAAGCTGTAGAGTGTATATAGTACTATAAGCTGTATATAGTAGTATAAGCTGTAGACTGTATATAGTAGTATAAGCTTTAGACTGTATATAGTAGTATAAGCTGTATATAGTAGTATAAGCTGTAGACTGTATATAGTAGTATCAGCTGTAGACTGTATATAGTAGTATAAGCTGTAGACTGTATATAGTAGTATAAGCTGTAGACTGTATATAGTAGTATAAGCTGTAGACTGTATATAGTAGTATAAGCTGTATATATTAGTATAAGCTGTAGACTGTGTATAGTAGTATAAGCTGTAGACTTTATATAGTAGTATAAGCTGTAGACTGTATATAGTAGTATAAGCTTTAGACTGTATATAGTAGTATCAGCTGTAGACTGTATATAGTAGTAGAAGCTGTAGACTGTATATAGTAGTATAAGCTGTAGACTGTGTATAGTAGTATAAGCTGTAGACTGTATATAGTAATATAAGCTGTAGACTGTATATAGTAGTATAAGCTGTAGACTGTGTATAGTAGTATAAGCTGTAGACTGTATATAGTAGTATAAGCTGTAGACTGTGTATAGTAGTATAAGCTGTAGACTGTATATAGTAGTATAAGCTGTAGACTGTATATAGTAGTATAAGCTGTAGACTGTATATAGTAGTATAAACTGTAGACCGTATATAGTAGTATAAGCTTTAGACTGTATATAGTAGTATAAGCTGTAGAGTGTATATAGTACTATAAGCTGTATATAGTAGTATAAGCTGTAGACTGTATATAGTAGTATAAGCTTTAGACTGTATATAGTAGTATAAGCTGTATATAGTAGTATAAGCTGTAGACTGTATATAGTAGTATAAGCTGTAGAGTGTATATAGTAGTATAAGCTGTATATAGTAGTATAAGCTGTAGACTTTATATAGTAGTATAAGCTGTAGACTGTATATAGTAGTATAAGCTGTATATAGTAACAGTCGGTATCATCTCATCCATATATTCCTGCAGGTGGCGATTACGCAGACAGTGAGGTTCCGGTGAAGCGGACGTCCTATCAGCTGATGCGCAGCACTGATGCCGTCACCGTATCCGATCACCCCGATGCCTGTCACTTCTTCCAGGAGGGCGTGGCTGATGGGCGGATCCTGTGCCGCCTGCGCTTCACCAGGAGTAACTTTAACTTTAACCCTTTCGGACTTCGCTTTGGAAAACGGGAACAGAGCATCGGGAGGAGGCGCGCAAAAGTGAGAGGCGCCATAATACCGCATGTCCTGCAGCTGAGGAGCCCGGAGCGTCCCGCCCAGCGCTGCTAGCGCCAAAATGCGCTGGTCTACCGTTACTTTGTATCTTGTTTCTGTACCGCGCAAATTCTCTCCAATAAACGGGGCCCAATCTGTATCCTGAGGGGTGCAACATGTCAGGGAAGTGATACTGTGTAATATATATACGTACAGGACAAGGGAAGTGATACTGTGTAATATCTATACATACAGGACAAGGGAAGTGATACTGTGTAATATCTATACATACAGGACAAGGGAAGTGATACTGTATAATATATATACGTACAGGACAAGGGAAGTGATACTGTGTAATATCTATACATACAGGACAAGGGAAGTGATACTGTGTAATATATATACATACAGGACAAGGGAAGTGATACTGTGTAATATCTATACATACAGGACAAGGGAAGTGATACTGTGTAATATCTATACATACAGGACAAGGGAAGTGATACTGTGTAATATCTATACGTACAGGACAAGGGAAGTGATACTGTGTAATATCTATACATACAGGACAAGGGAAGTGATACTGTGTAATATCTATACATACAGGACAAGAGAAGTGATACTGTGTAATATATATACATACAGGACAAGGGAAGTGATACTGTGTAATATCTGTACATACAGGACAAGGGAAGTGATACTGTGTAATATATATACGTACAGGACAAGGGAAGTGATACTGTGTAATATATATACATACAGGACAAGGGAAGTGATACTGTGTAATATATATACGTACAGGACAAGGGAAGTGATACTGTGTAATATTTATACATACAGGACAAGGGAAGTGATACTGTGTAATATCTATACATACAGGACAAGGGAAGTGATACTGTGTAATATATATACATACAGGACAAGGGAAGTGATACTGTGTAATATCTATACATACAGGACAAGGGAAGTGATACTGTGTAATATCTATACATACAGGACAAGGGAAGTGATACTGTGTAATATCTATACATACAGGACAAGGGAAGTGATACTGTGTAATATCTATACATACAGGACAAGGGAAGTGATACTGTGTAATATCTATACATACAGGACAAGGGAAGTGATACTGTGTAATATCCATACAAGACAAGGAAAGTGATACTGTGTAATATCCGTACAAGACAAGGGAAGTGATACTGTGTAATATCCAGGCAAGACAAGGGAAGTGATACTGTGTAATATCCGTACAAGACAAGGGAAGTGATACTGTGTAATATCCAGACAAGACAAGGGAAGTGATACTGTGTAATATCCGTACAAGACAAGGGAAGTGATACTGTGTAATATCCAGACAAGACAAGGGAAGTGATACTGTGTAATATCCAGACAAGACAAGGGAAGTGATACTGTGTAATATCCGTACAATATGCAGCTAGTAGAGAACATGAAGGACAAGGCTTCCCATAGAGTAGTATATTATATGGTTGTGATACGGCGGTGAGGAATGTCGTGCTTGCTCACATTATTAGGTTGTGCGTTGCGCACAACAACCTAGATCAGCGATTAGGCAATGACGGAACCGTGCAGCCGACCGGGGGCTTCTATTCGGGGGCCTCCTCCTCGATTGGGAAATGTTCAAAGAAAAAGATTCCGGATCATCGGCGCCAGCAGTTTGCCGAAATAAAACCCACTGGGATCATGTGGTAACAGAAGGTTCTTTATTAGCCCCGTCAGACGCGTTTCGAGGTGTAAATTCCTCTTTTTCAGTGACCTTGGCAGTATACATATATACACAGAGAGACTTTATAAATAGTAAGAATTGGCGCCAAAAACGGTCAGCGCGGTGTGTGTCAGAGGTGCCATAGACCTCCGCTGGGTGTAGCGCTACTCGATGACTTACCTCACTGACGTGTGTAATACCGCTGCGTCACTGAGAGGACACAGATTGTGACTATAAAATCGTTCCGTCAGGTTTTGTGGCTCTAGTTCCGTTGTTTCCATCTGTACATTCCATTTAGCGATGGCGCCTCATATTGTGGTCTCCATTGGTATCTTGTGACCACTAACGATATTATCTCTCGCTCCTGGTTTTCTGCGCAGGGGATTGGAAACAGTCTCTAAACTAAGAGAGATTTATCTGGACGGGCAGCGTGACCGGGAGACTCCAGCGCTACCAGGTAAGTATAAGATGGCGCCCAATTTCCTGTACACGTTTACATGTGGCGCCCAATTGGGAATTCTTATCTATCCTTTCGGGTTTGAACTTGTATTCTGGAAAACGCATCTCGTCCTATGTATTAAAGGGGTACTCCGGTGAAAACTTTTTTTCTTTTAAATCAACTGGTGGCAGAAAGTTAAACATATTTGTAAATTACTTCTATTAAAAAATCTTAATCCTTCCTGTACTTATTAGCTGCTGAATACTACAGAGGAAATTCTTTTCTTTTTGGAATGCTCTCTCATGACATCATGAGCACAGTGCTCTCTGCTGACGTTATTATAATAAGAATAATAATGCTTTATTTATTGTTGTCCTTAGTTGGATTTGAACCCAAGGCCCCAGCAGTGCTAACCACCGAACCACCATGCTGCCCTTAGCATACATCTGCTATATATCTGCTATATATCTGCTATATATCTGCTATATATCTGCTATACATCTGCTATATATCTGCTCTGCACGATTGCTAAAATGGACAGAGATGTCAGCAGAGAGCACTGTGCTCGTGATGTCATCAGTGTTCCAAAAAGAAAGGAATTTCCTCTGTAGCATTCAGCAGCTAATAAGTACTGGAAGGATTAAGATTTTTTTAATAGAAGTCATTCACAAATATGTTTAACTTTCTGCCACCAGTTGATTTAAAGGAAAAAAGGTTTTCACCGGAGTACCCCTTTAATGGTGACTGGGGGAATATAGAAATGGATTGTAGATATTCACTGCGCTCCTCAAAGGAGAGGATGGTTGGATGTCCTTATGATGCGCACGTGGGACGTATTTCTCCCGGTACTATTAGGGTGTAGATACTATTGCGCAGACTCCGCAATGGGGACATTATATTATTGCAGGTAAAAAGGAAGAATTTGCTGCAATAAGTTGTGAATGGATTATTTTAAGGTTTTGTAGATTCTGCAGGTTGGGAAGGATATTGAGGTATTATTATGTGTTCTACCCTGTTTCCCCGAAAATAAGCCCTAGCTGGATTATTGGGGTGGGCTGCAATGTAAGCCCTACCCCGAAAATGAGACCTAGGCCGGTGGTGTTCAACCTGCGGACCTCCAGATGTTGCAAAACTACAACTCCCAGCATGCTGGGAGTTGTAGTTTTGCAACATCTGGAGGTCCGCAGGTTGAAGACCACTGACCTAGGCAATGCCCGGGCTGCAAATATTAAAAAACAAACTTTAACTTACTGTACCTTCGTCCTCCGTTCCCCCGTTGGAACGTCACAGAGCCTTCAGCCTATCACCGGCCGCAGCGATGTCCCACCTCGGCCGATGATAGGCTGAGCGCATTGTCATGTGAGGAGCCGGCCGGCTTCTTATATGACAGTGGGCTCAGCCTATCATCGGCCAAGACGGGACATCGCTGCGGCCGGTGATAGGCTGAGCGCATTGTCATGTGAGGAGCCGGCCGGCTTCTTACATGACAGTGGGCTCAGCTTATCATCGGCCAAGGCGGGACATCACTGCGGCCGGTGATAGGCTGAGCGCTTTGTCATGTGAGGAGCCGGCCGGCTTCTTACATGACAATGCGCTCAGCCTATCATCGGCCGAGGTGGGACATCGCTGCGGCCGGTGATAGGCTGAGCGTTTTGTCATGTGAGGAGCCGGCCGGCTTCTTACATGAAAGTGGGCTCAACCTATCATCGGCCAAGGCGGGACATCGCTGCGGCCGGTGATAGGCTGAGCGCATTGTCATGTGAGGAGCCGGCCGGCTTCTTACATGACAGTGGGCTCAGCTTATCATCGGCCAAGGCGGGACATCGCTGCGGCCGGTGATAGGCTGAGCGCTTTGTCATGTGAGGAGCCGGCCGGCTTCTTACATGACAGTGGGCTTAGCCTATCATCGGCCAAGGTGGGACATTGCTGCGGGCGGTGATAGGCTGAGCGCTTTGTCATGTGAGGAGCCGACCGGCTTCTTACATGACAGTGGGCTCAGCCTATCATCGGCCGAGGTGGGACATCGCTGCGGCCGGTGATAGGCTGACCGCTTTGTCATGTGAGGAGCCGGCCGGCTTCTTACATGACAGTGGGCTCAGCCTATCATCGGCCGAGGTGGGACATCGCTGCGGCCGGTGATAGGCTGAGCGCTTTGTCATGTGAGGAGCCAGCCAGCTTCTTACATGACAGTGGGCTCAGCCTATCATCGGCCGAGGTGGGACATCGCTGCGGCCGGTGATAGGCTGAGCGCTTTGTCATGTGAGGAGCCGGCCGGCTTCTTACATGACAGTGGGCTCAGCCTATCATCGGCCGAGGTGGGACATCGCTGCGGTCGGTGAAAGGCTGAGCGCTTTGTCATGTGAGGAGCCGGCCGGCTTCTTACATGACAGTGGGCTCAGCCTATCATCGGCCAAGGCGGGACATCACTGTGGCCGGTGATAGGCTGAGCGCTTTGTCATGTGAGGAGCCGGCCGGCTTCTTACATGAAAGTGGGCTCAACCTATCATCGGCCAAGGCGGGACATCGCTGCGGCCGGTGATAGGCTGAGCGCATTGTCATGTGAGGAGCCGGCCGGCTTCTTACATGACAGTGGGCTCAGCTTATCATCGGCCAAGGCGGGACATCGCTGCGGCCGGTGATAGGCTGAGCGCATTGTCATGTGAGGAGCCGGCCGGCTTCTTACATGACAGTGGGCTCAGCTTATCATCGGCCAAGGCGGGACATCGCTGCGGCCGGTGATAGGCTGAGCGCTTTGTCATGTGAGGAGCCGGCCGGCTTCTTACATGACAGTGGGCTTAGCCTATCATCGGCCAAGGTGGGACATTGCTGCGGGCGGTGATAGGCTGAGCGCTTTGTCATGTGAGGAGCCGACCGGCTTCTTACATGACAGTGGGCTCAGCCTATCATCGGCCGAGGTGGGACATCGCTGCGGCCGGTGATAGGCTGACCGCTTTGTCATGTGAGGAGCCGGCCGGCTTCTTACATGACAGTGGGCTCAGCCTATCATCGGCCGAGGTGGGACATCGCTGCGGCCGGTGATAGGCTGAGCGCTTTGTCATGTGAGGAGCCAGCCAGCTTCTTACATGACAGTGGGCTCAGCCTATCATCGGCCGAGGTGGGACATCGCTGCGGCCGGTGATAGGCTGAGCGCTTTGTCATGTGAGGAGCCGGCCGGCTTCTTACATGACAGTGGGCTCAGCCTATCATCGGCCGAGGTGGGACATCGCTGCGGTCGGTGAAAGGCTGAGCGCTTTGTCATGTGAGGAGCCGGCCGGCTTCTTACATGACAGTGGGCTCAGCCTATCATCGGCCAAGGCGGGACATCACTGTGGCCGGTGATAGGCTGAGCGCTTTGTCATGTGAGGAGCCGGCCGGCTTCTTACATGACAGTGGGCTCAACCTATCATCGGCCAAGGCGCGACATCGCTGCGGCCGGTGATAGGCTGAGCGCATTGTCATGTGAGGAGCCAGCCGGCTTCTTACATGACAGTGGGCTCAGCCTATCATCGGCCGAGGCGGGACATCGATGCGGCCGGTGATAGGCTGAGCGCATTGTCATGTGAGGAGCCAGCCGGCTTCTTACATGACAGTGGGCTCAGCCTATCATCGGCCGAGGTGGGACATTGCTGTGGCCGGTGATAGGCTGAGCGCTTTTTCATGTGAGGAGCCAGCCGGCTTCTTACATGACAGTGGGCTCAGCCTATCATCGGCCGAGGTGGGACATCGCTGCGGCCGGTGATAGGCTGAGCGCTTTGTCATGTGAGGAGCCAGCCGGCTTCTTACATGACAGTGGGCTCAGCCTATCATTGGCCGAGGTGGGACATCGCTGCGGCAGGTGATAGGCTGAGCGCTTTGTCATGTGAGGAGCCGGCCGGCTTCTTACATGACAGTGGGCTCAACCTATCATCGGCCAAGGCGGGACATCGCTGCGGCCGGTGATAGGCTGAGCGCTTTGTCATGTGAGGAGCCGGCCGGCTTCTTACATGACAGTGGGCTCAGCCTATCATTGGCCGAGGTGGGACATCGCTGCGGCCGGTGATAGGCTGAGCGCTTTGTCATGTGAGGAGCCGGCCGGCTTCTTACATGACAGTGGGCTCAGCCTATCATCGGCCGAGGTGGGACATTGCTGCGGCCGGTGATAGGCTGAGCGCTTTGTCATGTGAGGAGCCGGCCGGCTTCTTACATGACAGTGGGCTCAGCCTATCATCGGCCTAGGTGGGACATCGCTGCGGCCGGTGATAGGCTGAAGGCTCTGTGACGTTCCCATCCCCAGGAAGCAGCAAAATACAGCGAAGCGACCATGAGGCCGGTTCCTTAGCAACGGGGGAACGGAGGACGAAGGTAGAGTTAAAATTTGTTTTTTAATATTTGCAGCCCGGGCACAGGAATACAAGTAGTGAGAGGGGGGGGGGGGGGGAGAGAAGCTGTGCTCGCGGGTGACATACGATTAGTCTCCCGATGTGGGGTGCAGCTCTGGGCTGATAAACCGGTGGCGGGGGATGTTGGGGGGGGGCAGAGCTGCACCCATCACTTGATAATGATGGGGGGGGGGGGTAAATATCGTTAAATGTTGCTCAATGTACATACCGTAAATAAATATGTGATCTATATACTTCATGTGTAGGGGAAGATGTCTGGGATCTGTGGTTGGGAGGATAATTCATACATTGTCTATGGTTTCATTTAGACCAGTGGTCCCCAAACTGTGGCCCTCCAGATGTTGCAAAACTACAATTCCCATCATGCCTGGACAGCCGTTGGCTGTCCAGGCATGCTGGGAGTTGTAGTTTTGCCACATCTGGAGGGCCAGAGTTTGGGGACCACTGATTTGGACCCGTCGGTGATAATGTGTTCATTTACATATATCCGTAGTCTGTGACAACGTTACGTTTGTAGTTTCCAGACTCCTTAGTGACGACTTCCTTAGATGTTTGTTGTAATTGTTCTTTGTTAGATTTCTTTCCCTTTAGGTTGATAGGCTCTCTGATAGGCGGTTCGCACTATTTTTTTTTTGGGGGGGGGGGGTAACCTTTCTCCATCAGTCTCTTTTTGAGGATCTTGCTTTGTAGGACATAATCTGAGGTTTTGGTACAATTTCTCCGGACCCTATAAAATTCTCCGAAGGGAATATTTTTCTTCCACTTGTGATTGTGGTAACTTTTATAATCTACCAAACGATTACAATCCACGGATTTGGAAAAGGTTTTTGTGACAATACTTGATCCTTCTGATGTCAATTCTAAATCCAAATACTCAATGGACTTGGCACTACACTTCCCCCACATTGAGAGGTTCCAGTGGTTTCGGTTCAGATGCTCTGTGGACGCTCGAAAATCTTCCTCAGATCCCAGATGAATAATAAATCGTCAATACAACGTTTATATAGGATGATCCTATTTTTCCACTCATTTGCTGTATACGAGTTCCTCTTTGTAGGCTCCAGTATATAGATTGGCAAAAGAGGGGGGCAAAACGTGTCCCCATTGCTGTGCCCGTGGTTTGCCTGTATACGTTCCCCTCGAAACAGAAGTGATTATGCTCAAGTATAAAGGCTATGCTTTTTGTGACAAATTCCCTTTGTTCACAGGGCATGAGACTCTTTCCAAATCTGCCCTTATCGCCCCTCTGCCCTTCTGATGGGGGATGTTGGAATTAAGGGCGTGTGACCCACTTGTATGTTGTTTTCCACGTGTAGGGTCCCAGTATCTTGATTAGACTGGGGGTATCCTTCAGGTGTGACGCTCATTGAACCACATGGGTTTGAAGTAGGAAATCCACAAACTGGGAGAGATTACTAGTTACCCATCCAATCCCAGATATTATGGGGCGGCCAGGAGGATTTGTTTGGTCCTTGTGGACTTTCGGGAGATGATGAAATGTAGGCGTTTTGGAATTTTTTTTCTTTAAAAACTCCCTTTCCTTTTTGGTTACTACTCTGGGCACTATATATCTGGACACTATATATCTGGGCACTATATATCTGGGCACTATATATCTGGGCACTATATATCTGGACACTATATATCTGGAGACTGTATATCTGGACACTATATATCTGGGCACTATATATCTGGACACTATATCTGGAGACTATATATCTGGACACTATATATCTGGAGACTATATCTGGGCACTATATATCTGGGCACTATATATCTGGGCACTATATATCTGGACACTATATATCTGGACACTATATATCTGGGCACCATATATCTGGGCACTATATATCTGGGCACTATATATCTGGGCACTATATATCTGGACACTATATATCTGGAGACTGTATATCTGGACACTATATATCTGGGCACTATATATCTGGACACTATATCTGGAGACTATATATCTGGACACTATATCTGGGCACTATATATTTGGGCACTATATATCTGGGCACTATATATCTGGGCACTATATATCTGGGCACCATATATCTGGGCACTATATATCTGGGCACTATATATCTGGACACTATATATCTGGGCACTATATATCTGGGCACTATATATCTGGGCACTATATATCTGGGCACTATATATCTGGACACTATATATCTGGAGACTGTATATCTGGACACTATATATCTGGGCACTATATATCTGGACACTATATCTGGAGACTATATATCTGGACACTATATATCTGGAGACTATATCTGGGCACTATATATTTGGGCACTATATATCTGGGCACTATATATCTGGGCACTATATATCTGGGCACCATATATCTGGGCACTATATATCTGGACACTATATATCTGGGCACTATATATCTGGGCACTATATATCTGGGCACTATATATCTGGGCACTATATATCTGGACACTATATAACTGGGCACTATATAACTGGGCACTATATATCTGGGCACTATATATCTGGGCACTATATATCTGGGCACCATATATCTGGGCACCATATATCTGGGCACTATATATCTGGGCACTATATATCTGGGCACTATATATCTGGGCACTATATATCTGGGCCCTGATCTCTGTGTTATTTCCCCCATGTTCAGGTTGATATCACTGACCATATTACTGTGTGAACAGAGAGTAACATGTGGCGTCCGCCAGGTCATGTGATGCAGAAGTGTTTGTGTAATAAAGTGTAATATATGCGGCTGATTGTGCCGCCTGCTCGGCGCCTCCCGGTGGTAATCGAGTCTACGGCGTCCGGTGTGAGCGCAGGTGGAGGTCGCTGCTGCCGCCCTGATATCTCGCCGCACATTATGTGTCATCTTCTCGAGGGGCGACATTCACCGCCGCAAATTACCGGTAATTTACTGTAATATTACAGCAGATTATCGAAGTCACCGAGCGCCGGCGAATATTTCTCCGTAATTGTGTATTATATATCCGCGCCAAACATAGATATATCTACGAATAATAAGATCTGTGTGTACAGCCCTGGGGTGCGGAATGTTATCTATATAATTATCTATAAATATATTATTATCTATATCTATATATCTCATATCTATCTCATATCTATCTATCTCATATCTATCTCATATCTATCTATCTCGTATCTATCTCATATCTATCTCATATCTATCTATCTATCTCATATCTATCTATCTATCTATCTCATATCTATCTATCTATCTCATGTCTATCTATCTCATATCTATCTATCTATCTATCTATCTATCTCATATCTATCTATCTCATATCTATCTATCTCATATCTATCTATCTCATATCTATCTATCTATCTATCTATCTCATATCTATCTCATATCTATCTATCTCATATCTATCTATCTCATATCTATCTCATATCTATCTATCTATCTATCTCATATCTATCTATCTCATATCTATCTATCTATCTATCTCATATCTATCTATCTATCTATCTCATATCTATCTCATATCTATCTCATATCTATCTCTCTCATATCTATATATCTATCTCATATCTATCTCTCTCATATCTATCTATCTCATATCTATCTATCTATCTCATATCTATCTCATATCTATCTATCTCATATCTATCTATCTCATATCTATCTATCTCATATCTATCTATCTCATATCTATCTATCTCATATCTATCTATCTCATATCTATCTCTCTCATATCTATCTATCTATCTCATATCTATCTATCTCATATCTATCTATCTATCTCATATCTATCTATCTCATATCTATCTATCTATCTATCTCATATCTATCTATCTCATATCTATCTCATATCTATCTATCTATCTCATATCTATCTATCTCATATCTATCTATCTATCTATCTATCTATCTATCTATCTATCTATCTATCTATATGATAGATATGAGATACTCCTCTGTCCTCCTCCAGACCCCTCTGTCCTCCTCCTCCAGACCCCTCTGTCCTCCTCCTCCTCCAGACTCCTCTGTCCTCCTCCTCCAGACTCCTCTGTCCTCCTCCTCCAGACCCCTCTGTCCTCCTCCTCCAGACTCCTCTGTCCTCCTTCTCCAGACTCCTCTGTCCTCCTCCTCCAGACCCCTCTGTCCTCCTCCTCCAGACCCCTCTGTCCTCCTCCTCCAGACCCCTCTGTCCTCCTCCTCCAGGCTCCTCTGTCCTCCTCCTCCAGACTCCTCTGTCCTCCTCCTCCAGACTCCTCTGTCCTCCTCCTCCAGACCCCTCTGTCCTCCTCCTCCAGACCCCTCTGTCCTCCTCCTCCAGACCCCTCTGTCCTCCTCCTCCTCCAGACTCCTCTGTCCTCCTCCTCCAGACTCCTCTGTCCTCCTCCTCCAGACTCCTCTGTCCTCCTCCTCCAGACTCCTCTGTCCTCCTCCTCCAGACTACTCTGTCCTCCTCCTCCAGACTACTCTGTCCTCCTCCTCCTCCAGACTCCTCTGTCCTCCTCCAGACTCCTCTGTCCTCCTCCTCCTCCAGACTCCTCTGTCCTCCTCCTCCAGACTCCTCTGTCCTCCTCCGCCAGACTCCTCTGTCCTCCTCCTCCTCCAGACTACTCTGTCCTCCTCCTCCTCCAGACTCCTCTGTCCTCCTCCTCCAGACTCCTCTGTCCTCCTCCTCCAGACTCCTCTGTCCTCCCCCTCCAGACTCCTCTGTTCTCCTCCTCCAGACCCCTCTGTCCTCCTCCTCCAGACTCCTCTGTCCTCCCCCTCCAGACTCCTCTGTCCTCCTCCTCCAGACTCCTCTGTCCTCCCCCTCCAGACTCCTCTGTCCTCCTCCTCCAGACTCCTCTGTCCTCCTCCTCCAGACTCCTCTGTCCTCCTCCTCCAGACCCCTCTGTCCTCCTCCTCCAGACCCCTCTGTCCTCCTCCTCCTCCAGACTCCTCTGTCCTCCTCCTCCAGACTCCTCTGTCCTCCTCCTCCTCCTCCAGACCCCTCTGTCCTCCTCCTCCAGACTCCTCTGTCCTCTCCTCCTCCAGACTCCTCTGTCCTCCTCCTCCTCCAGACTCCTCTGTCCTCCTCCTCCAGACCCCTCTGTCCTCCTCCTCCTCCTCCAGACTCCTCTGTCCTCCTCCTCCAGACTCCTCTGTCCTCCCCCTCCAGACTCCTCTGTCCTCCTCCTCCAGACCCCTCTGTCCTCCTCCTCCAGACTCCTCTGTCCTCCTCCTCCTCCTCCAGACCCCTCTGTCCTCCTCCTCCAGACTCCTCTGTCCTCCTCCTCCTCCAGACCCCTCTGTCCTCCTCCTCCAGACTCCTCTGTCCTCCTCCTCCAGACTCCTCTGTCCTCCTCCCCCTCCAGACCCCTCTGTCCTCCTCCTCCAGACTCCTCTGTCCTCCCCCTCCAGACTCCTCTGTCCTCCTCCTCCAGACTCCTCTGTCCTCCTCCTCCTCCAGACTCCTCTGTCCTCCTCCTCCAGACCCCTCTGTCCTCCTCCTCCTCCAGACCCCTCTGTCCTCCTCCTCCAGACCCCTCTGTCCTCCTCCTCCAGACTCCTCTGTCCTCCCCCTCCAGACCCCTCTGTCCTCCTCCTCCTCCAGACCCCTCTGTCCTCCTCCTCCAGACCCCTCTGTCCTCCTCCTCCAGACTCCTCTGTCCTCCCCCTCCAGACCCCTCTGTCCTCCTCCTCCTCCAGACCCCTCTGTCCTCCTCCAGACTCCTCTGTCCTCCTCCTCCAGACCCCTCTGTCCTCCTCCAGACTCCTCTGTCCTCCTCCTCCAGACTCCTCTGTCCTCCTCCTCCAGACTCCTCTGTCCTCCCCCTCCAGACTCCTCTGTCCTCCTCCTCCAGACTCCTCTGTCCTCCTCCCTCCTACCATAGAACATTCTGTACATTTTTATCCATCTCTGACTCTTTCATCTACAATAGAAAAGGCTCCAAATCACTTAGAATTTCTATAAAACATTTTCTTAATTTATCAAATAAAAACATCTAATAGAAGAGAAGATGAGCCGTGAGTCTAGACGTCCCTCAGGTAACTCCGCCTGATAATCCTGGAAATAACACAGACCGCCATTACTGCGCAAATCACATGTAATACACAGAGCCCCAATGCAATCTACAGAGGAAAGACCCCGGAGAGAAAGTGCGAGACCGCACAGTATATAGAGGTAAGTGTGAGACCGCACAGTATATAGAGGTAAGTGTGAGACCGCACAGTATATAGAGGTGAGTGTGAGACCGCACAGTATATAGAGGTGAGTGCGAGACCGCACAGTATATAGAGGTGAGACCGCACAGTATATAGAGGTAAGTGTGAGACCGCACAGTATATAGAGGTGAGTGCGAGACCGCACAGTATATAGAGGTGAGACCGCACAGTATATAGAGGTGAGTGTGAGACCGCACAGTATATAGAGGTGAGTGTGAGACCGCACAGTATATAGAGGTAATTGTGAGACCGCACAGTATATAGAGGTGAGACCGCACAGTATATAGAGGTAAGTGTGAGACCGCACAGTATATAGAGGTGAGACCGCACAGAATATAGAGGTGAGTGTGAGACTGCACAGTATATAGAGGTGAGTGTGAGACCGCACAGTATATAGAGGTAATTGTGAGACCGCACAGTATATAGAGGTAAGTGTGAGACCGCACAGTATATAGAGGTAAGTGGGAGACCGCACAGTATATAGAGGTAAGTGTGAGACCGCACAGTATATAGAGGTAAGTGTGAGACCGCACAGTATATAGAGGTAAGTGTGAGACCGCACAGTATATAGAGGTAAGTGTGAGACCGCACAGTATATAGAGGTAAGTGGGAGACCGCACAGTATATAGAGGTAAGTGTGAGACCGCACAGTATATAGAGGTAAGTGTGAGACCGCACAGTATATAGAGGTAAGTGTGAGACCGCACAGTATATAGAGGTAAGTGTGAGACCGCACAGTATATAGAGGTAAGTGGGAGACCGCACAGTATATAGAGGTAAGTGCGAGACCGCACAGTATATAGAGGTAAGTGTGAGACCGCACAGTATATAGAGGTAAGTGTGAGACCGCACAGTATATAGAGGTAAGTGTGAGACCGCACAGTATATAGAGGTAAGTGTGAGACCGCACAGTATATAGAGGTAAGTGTGAGACCGCACAGTATATAGAGGTAATTGTGAGACCGCACAGTATATAGAGGTAAGTGTGAGACCGCACAGTATATAGAGGTAAGTGGGAGACCGCACAGTATATAGAGGTAAGTGTGAGACCGCACAGTATATAGAGGTAAGTGTGAGACCGCACAGTATATAGAGGTAAGTGTGAGACCGCACAGTATATAGAGGTAAGTGTGAGACCGCACAGTATATAGAGGTAAGTGGGAGACCGCACAGTATATAGAGGTAAGTGCGAGACCGCACAGTATATAGAGGTAAGTGTGAGACCGCACAGTATATAGAGGTAAGTGTGAGACCGCACAGTATATAGAGGTAAGTGTGAGACCGCACAGTATATAGAGGTAAGTGTGAGACCGCACAGTATATAGAGGTAATTGTGAGACCGCACAGTATATAGAGGTAATTGTGAGACCGCACAGTATATAGAGGTAAGTGTGAGACCGCACAGTATATAGAGGTGAGACCGCACAGTATATAGAGGTAAGTGGGAGACCGCACAGTATATAGAGGTAAGTGTGAGACCGCACAGTATATAGAGGTAAGTGGGAGACCGCACAGTATATAGAGGTAAGTGTGAGACCGCACAGTATATAGAGGTAAGTGTGAGACCGCACAGTATATAGAGGTAAGTGTGAGACCGCACAGTATATAGAGGTGAGACCGCACAGTATATAGAGGTAAGTGGGAGACCGCACAGTATATAGAGGTAAGTGTGAGACCGCACAGTATATAGAGGTAAGTGGGAGACCGCACAGTATATAGAGGTAAGTGTGAGACCGCACAGTATATAGAGGTAAGTGTGAGACCGCACAGTATATAGAGGTAATTGTGAGACCGCACAGTATATAGAGGTGAGACCGCACAGTATATAGAGGTAAGTGTGAGACCGCACAGTATATAGAGGTGAGACCGCACAGTATATAGAGGTAAGTGTGAGACCGCACAGTATATAGAGGTAAGTGTGAGACCGCACAGTAAATAGAGGTAAGTGTGAGACCGCACAGTATATAGAGGTAAGTAAGAGACCGCACAGTATATAGAGGTGAGTGTGAGACCGCACAGTATATAGAGGTGAGTGTGAGACCGCACAGTATATAGAGGTAATTGTGAGACCGCACAGTATATAGAGGTGAGTGTGAGACCGCACAGTATATAGAGGTAATTGTGAGACCGCACAGTATATAGAGGTAAGTGTGAGACCGCACAGTATATAGAGGTAAGTGTGAGACCGCACAGTATATAGAGGTAAGTGTGAGACCGCACAGTATATAGAGGTAATTGTGAGACCGCACAGTATATAGAGGTAATTGTGAGACCGCACAGTATATAGTGGTGAGTGTGAGACCGCACAGTATATAGAGGTGAGTGTGAGACCGCACAGTATATAGGAGTGAGTGTAAGACCGCACAGTATATAGAGGTAATTGTGAGACCGTACAGTATATAGAGGTGAGTGTGAGACCGCACAGTATACAGAGGTAATTGTGAGACCGCACAGTATATAGAGGTAAGTGTGAGACCGCACAGTATATAGAGGTAAGTGTGAGACCGCACAGTATATAGAGGTAAGTGTGAGACTGTACAGTATATAGAGGTGAGTGTGAGACCGCACAGTATATAGAGGTGAGTGTGAGACCGCACAGTATATAGAGGTAAGTGTGAGACCGCACAGTATATAGAGGTAAGTGTGAGACCGCACAGTATATAGAGGTGAGTGTGAGACCGCACAGTATATAGAGGTAAGTGTGAGACCGCACAGTATATAGAGGTAATTGTGAGACCGCACAGTATATAGAGGTAAGTGTGAGACCGTACAGTATATAGAGGTAAGTGTGAGACCGTACAGTATATAGAGGTAAGTGTGAGACCGCACAGTATATAGAGGTAAGTGTGAGACCGCACAGTATATAGAGGTAATTGTGAGACCGCACAGTATATAGAGGTAAGTGTGAGACCGCACAGTATATAGAGGTAAATGTGAGACCGCACAGTATATAGAGGTAAATGTGAGACCGCACAGTATATAGAGGTAAGTGTGAGACCGCACAGTATATAGAGGTAATTGTGAGACCGCACAGTATATAGAGGTGAGTGTGAGACCGCACAGTATATAGAGGTAAGTGTGAGACCGTACAGTATATAGAGGTAAGTGTGAGACCGTACAGTATATAGAGGTAAGTGTGAGACCGCACAGTATATAGAGATAAGTGTGAGACCGCACAGTATATAGAGGTAAGTGTGAGACCGCACAGTATATAGAGGTAAGTGGGAGACCGCACAGTATATAGAGGTGAGTGTGAGACCGCACAGTATATAGAGGTAAGTGTGAGACCGCACAGTATATAGAGGTAAGTGTGAGACCGCACAGTATATAGAGGTAAGTGTGAGACCGCACAGTATATAGAGGTAAGTGTGAGACCGCACAGTATATAGAGGTGAGTGTGAGACCGCACAGTATATAGAGGTAAGTGCGAGACCGCACAGTATATAGAGGTAAGTGCGAGACCGCACAGTATATAGAGGTAAGTGTGAGACCGCACAGTATATAGAGGTAAGTGCGAGACCGCACAGTATATAGAGGTAAGTGTGAGACCGTACAGTATATAGAGGTGAGTGTGAGACCGCACAGTATATAGAGGTAAGTGTGAGACCGCACAGTATATAGAGGTAAGTGTGAGACCGCACAGTATATAGAGGTAATTGTGAGACCGCACAGTATATAGAGGTGAGTGTGAGACCGCACAGTATATAGAGGTAAGTGCGAGACCGCACAGTATATAGAGGTAAGTGCGAGACCGCACAGTATATAGAGGTAAGTGCGAGACCGCACAGTATATAGAGGTAAGTGCGAGACCGCACAGTATATAGAGGTGAGTGTGAGACCGCACAGTATATAGAGGTAAGTGTGAGACCGCACAGTATATAGAGGTGAGTGTGAGACCGCACAGTATATAGAGGTAAGTGTGAGACCGCACAGTATATAGAGGTAAGTGCGAGACCGCACAGTATATAGAGGTAAGTGCGAGACCGCACAGTATATAGAGGTAAGTGTGAGACCGCACAGTATATAGAGGTAAGTGCGAGACCGCACAGTATATAGAGGTAAGTGTGAGACCGCACAGTATATAGAGGTAAGTGCGAGACCGCACAGTATATAGAGGTGAGTGCGAGACCGCACAGTATATAGAGGTAAGTGCGAGACCGCACAGTATATAGAGGTAAGTGTGAGACCGCACAGTATATAGAGGTAAGTGTGAGACCGCACAGTATATAGAGGTAAGTGTGAGACCGCACAGTATACAGAGGTAAGTGTGAGACCGCACAATATATAGAGGTGAGTGTGAGACCGCACAGTATATAGAGGTAAGTGTGAGACCGCACAGTATATAGAGGTGAGTGTGAGACCGCACAGTATATAGAGGTGAGTGTGAGACCGCACAGTATATAGAGGTGAGTGTGAGACCGCACAGTATATAGAGGTGAGTGTGAGACCGCACAGTATATAGAGGTGAGTGTGAGACCGCACAGTATATAGAGGTGAGACCGCACAGTATATAGAGGTGAGTGTGAGACCGCACAGTATATAGAGGTAAGTGTGAGACCGCACAGTATATAGAGGTAAGTGTGAGACCGCACAGTATATAGAGGTAAGTGTGAGACCGCACAGTATATAGAGGTAAGAGTGAGACCGCACAGTATATAGAGGTAAGTGTGAGACCGCACAGTATATAGAGGTGAGTGTGAGACCGCACAGTATATAGAGGTAAGTGTGAGACCGCACAGTATATAGAGGTGAGACCGCACAGTATGTAGAGGTAAGTGTGAGACCACACAGTATATAGAGGTAAGTGTGAGACCGCACAGTATATAGAGGTAAGTGTGAGACCGCACAGTATATAGAGGTAAGTGTGAGACCGCACAGTATATAGAGGTAAGTGTGAGACCGCACAGTATATAGAGGTAAGTGTGAGACCGCACAGTATATAGAGGTGAGTGTGAGACCGCACAGTATATAGAGGTAAGTGTGAGACCGCACAGTATATAGAGGTAAGTGTGAGACCGCACAGTATATAGAGGTAAGTGCGAGACCGCACAGTATATAGAGGTGAGTGTGAGACCGCACAGTATATAGAGGTGAGACCGCACAGTATATAGAGGTGAGTGTGAGACCGCACAGTATATAGAGGTAAGTGTGAGACCGCACAGTATATAGAGGTAAGTGTGAGACCGCACAGTATATAGAGGTAAGTGTGAGACCGCACAGTATATAGAGGTAAGTGTGAGACCGTACAGTATATAGAGGTGAGACCGCACAGTATATAGAGGTAAGTGTGAGACCGCACAGTATATAGAGGTAAGTGTGAGACCGTACAGTATATAGAGGTGAGACCGCACAGTATATAGGAGTGAGTGTAAGACCGCACAGTATATAGAGGTAATTGTGAGACCGCACAGTATATAGAGGTGAGTGTGAGACCGCACAGTATACAGAGGTGAGTGTGAGACCGCACAGTATATAGAGGTAAGTGTGAGACCGCACAGTATATAGAGGTGAGTGTGAGACCGCACAGTATATAGAGGTGAGTGTGAGACCGCACAGTATATAGAGGTAAGTGTGAGACCGCACAGTATATAGAGGTAAGTGTGAGACCGCACAGTATATAGAGGTAAGTGTGAGACCGCACAGTATATAGAGGTAAGTGTGAGACCGCACAGTATATAGAGGTAAGTGTGAGACCGCACAGTATATAGAGGTAAGTGTGAGACCGCACAGTATATAGAGGTAAGTGTGAGACCGCACAGTATATAGAGGTAAGTGTGAGACCGCACAGTATATAGAGGTGAGTGTGAGACCGCACAGTATATAGAGGTAAGTGTGAGACCGCACAGTATATAGAGGTAAGTGTGAGACCGCACAGTATATAGAGGTAAGTGTGAGACCGCACAGTATATAGAGGTAATTGTGTGACCGCACAATATATTAAGGTAATTGTGAGACCGCACAGTATGTAGAGGTAATTGTGAGACCGCACAGTATATAGAGGTAAGTGTGAGACCGCACAGTATATAGAGGTAAGTGTGAGACCGCACAGTATATAGAGGTAATTGTGAGACCGCACAGTATATAGAGGTAATTGTGAGACCGCACAGTATATAGAGGTAATTGTGAGACCGCACAGTATATAGAGGTAATTGTGAGACCGCACAGTATATAGAGGTAATTGTGAGACCGCACAGTATATAGAGGTAATTGTGAGACCGCACAGTATATAGAGGTAAATGTGAGACCGCACAGTATATAGAGTAAGTGTTAGACCGCACAGTATATAGAGGTAAGTGTGAGACCGCACAGTATATAGAGGTGAGTGTGAGACCGCACAGTATATAGAGGTAAGTGTGAGACCGCACAGTATATAGAGGTAATTGTGAGACCGCACAGTATATAGAGGTAAGTGTGAGACCGCACAGTATATAGAGGTAATTGTGAGACCGCACAGTATATAGAGGGAATTGTGAGACCGCACAGTATATAGAGGTAAGTGTGAGACCGCACAGTATATAGAGGTAAGTGTGAGACCACACAGTATACAGAGGAAAGTGTGAGACCGCACAGTATATAGAGGTAAGTGTGAGACCGCACAGTATATAGAGGTAAGTGTGAGACCGCACAGTATATAAAGGTAATTGTGAGACCGCACAGTATATAAAGGTAATTGTGAGACCGCACAGTATATACAGTATAGCAATGGTACAATAGACTGGCGTGAGTCCATTCATGGGTTAATCTGACGACTTATCTTCCCACAATTCTCTGCTGTTTTTTTCTATGGGGGAGAAGAACAATTTATCCTTTTAGTTTACGGATCGAATCCAAAAACTACTGTGAGGACGCCGAGAGAGAAGATCTGAGAGCGTAGGGTTAATAGATCCCTGCTGACGATGATGAGGGTCTGGAATCACATGTACAGAGAGACTGGGGGCACCATCTAAGGGTCAGAGATCACATGTACAGAGTGACTGGGGGGCACCATCTAAGGGTCAGAGATCACATGTACAGAGTGACTGGGGGGCACCATCTAAGGGTCAGAGATCACATGTGCAGAGTGACTGGGGGGCACCATCTAAGGGTCAGAGATCACATGTACAGAGTGACTGGGGGGCACCATCTAAGGGTCAGAGATCACATGTACAGAGTGACTGGGGGGCACCATCTATGGGTCAGAGATCACATGTACAGAGAGACTGGGGGGCACCATCTAAGGGTCAGAGATCACATGTACAGAGTGACTGGGGGGGCACCATCTAAGGGTCAGAGATCACATGTACAGAGTGACTGGGGGGCACCATCTATGGGTCAGAGATCACATGTGCAGAGTGACTGGGGGCACCATCTAATGGTCAGAGATCACATGTACAGAGTGACTGGGGGGCACCATCTATGGGTCAGAGATCACATGTACAGAGAGACTGGGGGCACCATCTAAGGGTCAGAGATCACATGTACAGAGTGACTGGGGGGCACCATCTAAGGGTCAGAGATCACATGTACAGAGAGACTGGGGGGCACCATCTAAGGGTCAGAGATCATATGTACAGAGTGACTGGGGGGGCACCATCTATGGGTCAGAGATCACATGTACAGAGTGACTGGGGGGCACCATCCAAGGGTCGGAGATCACATGTACAGAGTGACTGGGGGCACCATCTAAGGGTCAGAGATCATATGTACAGAGTGACTGGGGGGCACCATCTAAGGGTCAGAGATCACATGTACAGAGTGACTGGGGGCACCATCTAAGGGTCAGAGATCACATGTACAGAGTGACTGGGGGGCACCATCTAAGGGTCAGAGATCACATGTACAGAGTGACTGGGGGCACCATCTAAGGGTCAGAGATCACATGTACAGAGAGACTGGGGGCACCATCTAAGGGTCAGAGATCACATGTACAGAGTGACTGGGGGGCACCATCTAAGGGTCAGAGATCACATGTACAGAGTGACTGGGGGGGTGGCACCATCTAAGGGTCAGAGATCACATGTATAGAGTGACTGGGGGGCACCATCTAAGGGTCAGAGATCACATGTACAGAGTGACTGGGGGGCACCATCTAAGGGTCAGAGATCACATGTACAGAGTGACTGGGGGCACCATCTAAGGGTCAGAGATCACATGTACAGAGTGACTGGGGGAACCATCTAATGGTCAGAGATCACATGTACAGAGTGACTGGGGGCACCATCTAAGGGTCAGAGATCACATGTACAGAGTGACTGGGGGGGCACCATCTAAGGGTCAGAGATCACATTACAGAGTGACTGCTTGGGGCACCATCTAAGGGTCAGAGATCACATGTACAGAGTGACTGGGGGGGCACCATCTAAGGGTCAGAGATCACATGTACAGAGTGACTGGGGGCACCATCTATGGGTCAGAGATCACATGTACAGAGTGACTGGGGGCACCATCTATGGGTCAGAGATCACATGTACAGAGTGACTGGGGGCACCATCTATGGGTCAGAGATCACATGTACAGAGTGACTGGGGGCACCATCTAAGGGTCAGAGATCACATGTACAGAGAGATTGGGGCACCATCTAAGGGTCAGAGATCACATGTACAGAGTGACTGGGGGCACCATCTAAGGGTCAGAGATCACATGTACAGAGTGACTGGGGGCACCATCTAAGGGTCAGAGATCACATGTACAGAGTGACTGGGGGCACCATCTAAGGGTCAGAGATCACATGTACAGAGTGACTGGGGGGGTGGCACCATCTAAGGGTCAGAGATCACATGTACAGAGTGACTGGGGGCACCATCTAAGGGTCAGAGATCACATGAACAGAGTGACTGGGGGGCACCATCTAAGGGTCGGAGATCACATGTACAGAGTGACTGGGGGGCACCATCTAAGGGTCAGAGATCACATGTACAGAGTGACTGGGGGCACCATCTAAGGGTCAGAGATCACATGTACAGAGTGACTGGGGGGCACCATCTATGGGTCAGAGATCACATGTGCAGAGTGACTGGGGGGCACCATCTAAGGGTCAGAGATCACATGTGCAGAGTGACTGGGGGGCATCATCTAAGGGTCAGAGATCACATGTACAGAGAGACTGGGGGCACCATCTAAGGGTCAGAGATCACATGTACAGAGTGACTGGGGGCACCATCTTAGGGTCAGAGATCACATGTACAGAGTGACTGGGGGCACCATCTAAGGGTCAGAGATCACATGTACAGAGAGACTGGGGGCACCATCTAAGGGTCAGAAATCACATGTACAGAGGGACTGGGGGGCATCATCTAAGGGTCAGAGATCACATGTACAGAGAGACTGGGGGCACCATCTAAGGGTCAGAGATCACATGTACAGAGTGACTGGGGGCACCATCTAAGGGTCAGAGATCACATGTACAGAGTGACTGGGGGCACCATCTAAGGGTCAGAGATCACATGTACAGAGAGACTGGGGGGCACCATCTAAGGGTCAGAGATCACATGTACAGAGTGACTGGGGGGGCACCATCTAAGGGTCGGAGATCACATGTACAGAGTGACTGGGGGGCACCATCTAAGGGTCGGAGATCACATGTACAGAGTGACTGGGGGGCACCATCTAAGGGTCGGAGATCACATGTACAGAGTGACTGGGGGGCACCATCTAAGGGTCAGAGATCACATGTACAGAGTGACTGGGGGGCACCATCTAAGGGTCAGAGATCACATGTACAGAGTGACTGGGGGCACCATCTAAGGGTCAGAGATCACATGTACAGAGAGACTGGGGGCACCATCTAAGGGTCAGAGATCACATGTACAGAGTGACTGGGGGCATCATCTAAGGGTCAGAGATCACATGTACAGAGTGACTGGGGGGCACCATCTAAGGGTCGGAGATCACATGTACAGAGTAACTGGGGGAACCATCTAAGGGTCAGAGATCACATGTACAGAGTGACTGGGGGGCACCATCTCAGGGTCAGAGATCACATGTACAGAGTGACTGGGGGGCACCATCTAAGGGTCGGAGATCACATGTACAGAGTGACTGGGGGGCACCATCTAAGGGTCAGAGATCACATGTGCAGAGTGACTGGGGGGCACCATCTAAGGGTCAGAGATCACATGTACAGAGTGACTGCTTGGGGCACCATCTAAGGGTCAGAGATCACATCTACAGAGTGAATGGGGGCATCATCTAAGGATCAGAGATCACATGTATAGAGTGACTGGGGGGCACCATCTAAGGGTCAGAGATCACATGTACAGAATGACTGGGGGGCACCATCTAAGGGTCAGAGATCACATGTACAGAGTGACTGGGGGGCATCATCTAAGGGTCAGAGATCACATGTACAGAGTGACTGGGACCACAATCTAAGGGTCAGAGATCACAATGACAGAGTGACTGGGGGCACCATCTAAGGATCAGAGATCACATGTACAGAGTGACTGGGGGCACCATCTAAGGATCAGAGATCACATGTACAGAGAGACTGGGGGGCACCATCTAAGGGTCAGAGATCACATGTACAGAAAGACTGGGGGGCACCATCTAAGGGTCAGAGATCACAATGACAGAGTGACTGGGGGCACCATCTAAGGGTCAGAGATCACATGTACAGAGTGACTGGGGGGCACCATCTAAGGGTCAGAGATCACATGTACAGAGAGACTGGGACCACCATCTAAGGGTCAGAGATCACAATGACAGAGTGACTGGGGGCACCATCTAAGGGTCAGAGATCACATGTACAGAGTGACTGGGGGGCATCATCTAAGGGTCAGAGATCACATGTACAGAGAGACTGGGGGCACCATCTAAGGGTCAGAGATCACATGTACAGAGTGACTGGGGGCACCATCTAAGGGTCAGAGATCACATGTACAGAGTGACTGGGGGGCACTATCTAAGGGTCAGAGATCACATGTACAGAGTGACTGGGGGGCACCATCTCAGGGTCGGAGATCACATGTACAGAGTGACTGGGGGCACCATCTAAGGGTCAGAGATCACATGTGCAGAGTGACTGGGGGGCACCATCTAAGGGTCAGAGATCATATGTACAGAGTGACTGGGGGGCACCATCTAAGGGTCAGAGATCACATGTACAGAGTTACTGGGGGGCACCATCTAAGGGTCAGAGATCACATGTGCAGAGTGACTGGGGGGCACCATCTAAGGGTCAGAGATCATATGTACAGAGTGACTGGGGGGCACCATCTAAGGGTCAGAAATCACATGTACAGAGTGACTGGGGGGCACCATCTAAGGGTCAGAGATCACATGTGCAGAGTGACTGGGGGGCACCATCTAAGGGTCAGAGATCACATGTACAGAGAGACTGGGGGGCACCATCTAAGGGTCAGAGATCATATGTACAGAGTGACTGGGGGGCACCATCTAAGGGTCGGAGATCACATGTACAGAGTGACTGGGGGGCACCATCTAAGGGTCGGAGATCACATGTACAGAGTGACTGGGGGCACCATCTAAGGGTCAGAGATCACATGTGCAGAGTGACTGGGGGGCACCATCTAAGGGTCAGAGATCACATGTACAGAGTGACTGGGGGCACCATCTAAGGGTCAGAGATCACATGTGCAGAGTGACTGGGGGGCACCATCTAAGGGTCAGAGATCACATGTGCAGAGTGACTGGGGGGCACCATCTAAGGGTCAGAGATCACATGTACAGAGTGACTGGGGGGCACCATCTAAGGGTCAGAGATCACATGTACAGAGTGACTGGGGGCACCATCTAAGGGTCAGAGATCACATGTACAGAGTGACTGGGGGCACCATCTAAGGGACTGGGACCAATAAAATGGTGATTGGTTAATACTACAGTGATTGTGACTAGATGTAGATGTAGATGTAGATGAAGAAAATGAACAATTCTCTAGGCTCAAAATAAAAAATTCTTTATAATAAATAACTTATCCGACCACCAGATGGCGATCATCACCTGTAACATGTGATAAACAGAGAAAAGAGAGAAATAATCATCATCCAAAACTAAAAGCCCCGCCCCCTGTATAACATCACTGATATAATATAATAGTAATATAATGACATGTGATCACAGCCCCGCCTCCTGTATGACATCACTGATATAATATAATAGTAATATAATGACATGTGATCACAGCCCCGCCTCCTGTATGACATCACTGATATAATAAATTAGTATTATAATGACATGTGATCAAAGCCCCGCCCCCTGTATGACATCACTGAAATAATAGTAATATAATGACATGATCACAGCCCCGCCCCTGTATGACATCACTGATATATAATAGTAATAGAATGACATGTGATCACAGCCCCGCCCCTGTATGACATCACTGACATAATATAATAGTAATATATTGACATGTGATCACAGCTCCGCCCCCAGTATGACATCATTGATAAAATATAATAGTAATATAATGACATAAGATCACAGCCCCGCCCCCTGTATGACATCACTGATATAATATAATAGTAATATAATGACATAAGATCACAGCCCCGTCCCCTGTATGACATCACTGATATAATATAATGACATGTGATCACAGCCCCGCCCTCTGTATGACATCACTGATATAATATAATAGTAATTTGATGCCATTTGCTCAAAGCCCCGACCCCTGTATGACATCACTGATATAATACAATAGTAATATAATGACGTGATCACAGCCCGCCCCATGTATGACATCACTGATATAATATAATAGTAAAATAATGACATGTGATCAAAGCCCCGCCCCTGTATGATATCACTGATATATAATAGTTATATAATGACATGTGATCACAGCCCCACCCTATGTATGACATCACTGATATAATACATTAGTAATATAATGACATGTGATCACAGCCCCGCCTCCTGTATGACATCATTGATATAATAAATTAGTATTATAATGACATGTGATCAAAGCCCCGCCCCCTGTATGACATCACTGATATGATATAATAGTAATATAATGACATGTGATCACAGCCCCGCCCCTGTATGAAATCACTGATATAATAGTAATATAATGACATGTGATCACAGCCCCGCCCCTGTATGACATCACTGATATAATAGTAATATAATGACATGTGATCAAAGCCCCGCCCCTGTATGACATCACTGATATGATATAATAGTAATAAAATGACATGTGATCACAGCCCCGCCCCCTGTAGGACATCACTGACATAATATAATAATAATATATTGACATGTGATCACAGCCCCGCCCCCTGTATGACATCACTGATATAATATAATAGTAATATAATGACATGTGATCACAGCCCCGTCCCCTGTATGACATCACTGATATAATATAATAGTAATATAATGACATGTGATCACAGCTGCGCCCCCTGTATGACATCACACATATAATATAATAGTAATATAATGACATGTGATCTCAGCCCCGTCCCCTGTATGACATCACTGATATAATATAATGACATGTGATCACAGCCCCGCCCCATGTATGACATCACTGATATAATATTATAGTAATATAATGACATGTGATCACAGCCCCTCCCCCTGTATGACATCACTGATATAATATAATAGTAATATAATGACATGTGATCACAGCCCTGCCTCCTGTATTACATAACTGATATAATAGTAATATAATGACATGTGATCACAGCCCCGCCCCCTGTATGACGTCACTGATATAATATAATAGTAATACAATGACATGTGATCACAGCCCCGCCCCCTGTATTACATCACTGATATAATATAATAGTAATATACTGACATGTGATCACAGCCCCGCCCCCTGTATGACATCACTGATATAATATAATGACATGTGATCACAGCCTCGCCCCCTCTATGACATCACTGATATAATAGTAATATAATGACATGTGATCACAGCCCCGCCCCCTGTATGACGTCACTGATATAATATAATGACATGTGATCACAGCCCCGCCCCCTGTATGACATCACTGATATAATAGTAAAATAATAACATGTGATCACAGCCCCGCCCGCTGTATGACATCACTGATATAATATAATGACGTGATCACAGCCACGCCCCCTGTATGACGTCACTGATATAATATAATGACATGTGATCACAGCCCCGCCCCCTGTATGACATCACTGATATAATAGTAATATAATAACATGTGATCACAGCCCGCTGTTTGACATCACTGATATAATCTAATAGTAATATAAGGACATGTGATCACTGCCCAGCCCCCTGTATGACATCACTGATATAATATAATAGTAATATAATGACATGTGATCACAGCCCCGCCTCCTGTATGACATCACTGATATAACATAATAGTCATATAATGACATGTGATCACAGCCCCGCCTCCTGTATGACATCACTGATATAATATAATAGTAATATAATGACGTGATCACAGCCCCGCCCCCTGTATGACATCACTGATATAATATAATAGTAATATAATGACATGTGATCACAGCCCCGCCCCCTGTATGACATCATAGATATAATATAATAGTAATATAATGACATGTGATCACAGCCCTGCCCCCTCTATGACATCACTGATATAATAGTAATATAATGACATGTGATCACAGCCCCGCCCCCTGTATGACGTCACTGATATAATATAATAGTAATACAATGACATGTGATCACAGCCCCGCCCCCTGTATGACATCACTAATATAATATAATAGTAATATACTGATATGTGATCACAGCCCCGCCCCCTGTATGACATCACTGATATAATATAATGACATGTGATCACAGCCCTGCCCCCTCTATGACATCACTGATATAATAGTAATATAATGACATGTGATCACAGCCCCGCCTCCTGTATGACATCACTGATATCATAAATTAGTATTATAATGACATGTGATCAAAGCCCCGCCCCCTGTATGACATCACTGATATGATATAATAGTAATATAATGACATGTGATCACAGCCCCGCCCCTGTATGAAATCACTGATATAATAGTAATATAATGACATGTGATCACAGCCCCGCCCCTGTATGACATCACTGATATAATAGTAATATAATGACATGTGATCAAAGCCCCGCCCCCTGTATGACATCACTGATATGATATAATAGTAATATAATGACATGTGATCACAGCCCCGCCCCCTGTAGGACATCACTGACATAATATAATAATAATATATTGACATGTGATCACAGTTCCGCCCCCTGTATGACATCACTGATATAATATAATAGTAATATAATGACATGTGATCACAGCTCCGCCCCCTGTATGACATCACAGATATAATATAATAGTAATATAATGACATGTGATCTCAGCCCCGTCCCCTGTATGACATCACTGATATAATATATTGACATGTGATCACAGCCCCGCCCCATGTATGACATCACTGATATAATATTATAGTAATATAATGACATGTGATCACAGCCCCTCCCCCTGTATGACATCACTGATATAATATAATAGTAATATAATGACATGTGATCACAGCCCCGCCCCCTGTATGACATCACTGATATAATATAATATAATGACATGTGATCACAGCCCCGCCCCTGTATGACATCACTGATATAATATAATAGTAATATAATGACATGATCACAGCCCCGCCTCCTGTATTACATAACTGATATAATATAATAGTAATATAATGACATGATCACAGCCCGGCCCCCTGTATGACATCACTGATATAATATAATGACATGTGATCACAGCCCCGCCCCTGTATGACATCACTGATATAATATAATAGTAATATAAACACATGTGATCACAGTCCCGCCCCCAGTAGGACATCACTGATATAATATAATAGTAATATAATGACATGTGGTCACAGCCCCGCCCCCTCTATTATATCACTGATATAATAGTAATATAATGACATGTGATCACAGCCCCGCCCCCTGTATGACATCATAGATATAATATAATAGTAATATAATGACATGTGATCACAGCCCTGCCCCCTCTATGACATCACTGATATAATAGTAATGACATGTGATCACAGCCCCGCCCCCTGTATGACGTCACTGATATAATATAATAGTAATACAATGACATGTGATCACAGCCCCGCCCCCTGTATGACATCACTGATATAATATAATAGTAATATACTGACATGTGATCACAGCCCCGCCCCCTGTATGACATCACTGATATAATATAATGACATGTGATCACAGCCCTGCCCCCTCTATGACATCACTGATATAATAGTAATATAATGACATGTGATCACAGCCCCGCCCCCTGTATGACGTCACTGATATAATATAATGACATGTGATCACAGCCCCGCCCCCTGTATGACATCACTGATATAATAGTAAAATAATAACATGTGATCACAGCCCCGCCCGCTGTATGACATCACTGATATAATAGTAATATAATGACATGTGATCACAGCCCCGCCCGCTGTATGACATCACTGATATAATATAATAGTAATATAATGACATGTGATCACAGCCCCGCCTCCTGTATTACATAACTGATATAATGTAATAGTAATATAATGACATGATCACAGCCCCGCCCCCTGTAGGACATCACTGACATAATATAAAATAATATATTGACATGTGATCACAGTTCCGCCCCCTGTATGACATCACAGATATAATATAATAGTAATATAATGACATGTGATCTCAGCCCCGTCCCCTGTATGACATCACTGATATAATATAATGACATGTGATCACAGCCCCGCCCCATGTATGACATCACTGATATAATATTATAGTAATATAATGACATGTGATCACAGCCCCTCCCCCTGTATGACATCATTGATATAATATAATAGTAATATAATGACATGTGGTCACAGCCCCGCCCCCTCTATTATATCACTGATATAATAGTAATATAATGACATGTGATCACAGCCCCGCCCCCTGTATGACATCATAGATATAATATAATAGTAATATAATGACATGTGATCACAGCCCTGCCCCCTCTATGACATCACTGATATAATAGTAATACAATGACATGTGATCACAGCCCCGCCCCCTGTATGACATCACTGATATAATATTATAGTAATATACTGACATGTGATCACAGCCCAGCCCCCTGTATGACATCACTGATATAATATAATGACATGTGATCACAGCCCTGCCCCCTCTATGACATCACTGATATAATAGTAATATAATGACATGTGATCACAGCCTCGCCCCCTCTATGACATCACTGATATAATAGTAATATAATGACATGTGATCACAGCCCCGCCCCCTGTATGACATCACTGATATAATATAATGACATGTGATCACAGCCCCGCCCCCTGTATGACATCACTGATATAATAGTAAAATAATAACATGTGATCACAGCCCCGCCCGCTGTATGACATCACTGATATAATATAATAGTAATATAATGACATGTGATCACAGCCCCGCCTCCTGTATGACATCACTGATATAATATAATAGTAATATAATGACATGTGATCACAGCCCCGCCCCCTGTATGACGTCACTGATATAATATAATGACATGTGATCACAGCCCCGCCCCCTGTATGACATCACTGATATATAATATAATGACATGTGATCACAGCCACGCCCCCTGTATGACGTCACTGATATAATATAATGACATGTGATCACAGCCCCGCCCCCTGTATGACATCACTGATATAATAGTAATATAATAACATGTGATCACAGCTCGCTGTTTGACATCACTGATATAATATAATAGTAATATAATGACATGTGATCACAGCCCCACCCCCTGTATGACATCACTGATATAATATAATAGTAATATAATGACATGTGATCACTGCCCCGCCTCCTGTATGACATCACTGATATAACATAATAGTCATATAATGACATGTGATCACAGCCCCGCCTCCTGTATGACATCACTGATATAATATAATAGTAATATAATGACGTGATCACAGCCCCGCCCCCTGTATGACATCACTGATATAATATAATAGTAATATAATGACATGTGATCACAGCCCCACCCCCTGTATGACATCACTGATATAATATAATAGTAATATAATGACATGTGATCACAGCCCCGCCCCCTGTATGACATCACTGATATAATATAATAGTAATATAATGACATGTGATCACAGCCCTGCCCCCTCTATAACATCACTGATATAATAGTAATATAATGCCATGTGATCACAGCCTCGCCCCCTCTATGACATCACTGATATAATAGTAATATAATGACATGTGATCACAGCCCCGCCCCCTGTATGACATCACTGATATAATATAATGACATGTGATCACAGCCCCGCCCCCTGTATGACATCACTGATATAATATAATGACATGTGATCACAGCCCCTCCCCCTGTATGACATCACTGATATAATATAATAGTAATATAATGACATGTGATCACAGCCCCGCCCGCTGTATGACATCACTGATATAATATAATGACATGTGATCACAGCCACGCCCCCTGTATGACGTCACTGATATAATATAATGACATGTGATCACAGCTCCGCCCGCTGTATGACGTCACTGATATAATATAATGACATGTGATCACAGCCCTGCCCCCTCTATGACATCACTGATATAATAGTAATATAATGACATGTGATCACAGCTCCGCCCTCTGTATGACATCACTGATATAATAGTAATATAATGCCATGTGATCACAGCCTCGCCCCCTCTATGACATCACTGATATAATAGTAATATAATGACATGTGATCACAGCCCTGCCCCCTCTATGACATCACTGATATAATAGTAATATAATGCCATGTGATCACAGCCTCGCCCCCTCTATGACATCACTGATATAATAGTAATATAATGATATGTGATCACAGCCCCGCCCCCTGTATGACATCACTGATATAATATAATAGTAATATAATGACATGTGATCACAGCCCCGCCCCCTGTATGACATCACTGATATAATAGTAATATAAGACCATGTGATCACAGCCTCGCCCCCTCTATGACATCACTGATATAATAGTAAAATAATGACATGTGATCACAGCCCCGCCCCCTGTATGACATCACTGATATAATATAATAGTAATATAATGACATGTAATCACAGCCCTGCCTCCTGTATGACATCACTGATATAATAGTAATATAATGACATGTGATCACAGCCCCGCCCCCTCTATGACATCACTGATATAATAGTAATATAATGACATGTGATCACAGCCCCGCCCCCTGTATGACATCACTGATATAATATAATAGTAATATAATGACATGTGATCACAGCCCCGCCCCCTCTATGACATCACTGATATAATATAATAGTAATATAATGACATGTGATCACAGCCTCGCCCCCTGTATGACATTACTGATATAATATAATAGTAATATAATGACATGTGATCACAGCCCCGCCCCCCGTATGACGTCACTGATATGACATAATAACATGTGATCACAGCCCCACCCCCTGTATGACATCACTGATATAATATAATGACATGTGATCACAGCCACGCCCCCTTTATGACATCACTGATATAATATAATAGTAATATAATGACATGTGATCACAGCCCCGCCCCCTGTATGACATCACTGATATGTCATTATATTACTATTATATTATGTGATCACAGCCCCGCCTCCTGTATGACATCACTGATATAATAGTAATATAATGACATGTGATCACAGCCCCGCCTCCTGTATGACATCACTGATATAATATAATAGTAATATAATGACATGTGATCTCAGCCCCGCCCCCTGTATGACATCACTGATATAATAGTAATATAATGACATGTGATCACAGCCCCGCCCCCTGTATGACATCACTGATATAATAGTAATATAATGACATGTGATCACAGCCCCGCCCCCTGTATGACATCACTGATATAATAGTAATATAATGACATGTGATCACAGCCTCGCCCCCTGTATGACATTACTGATATAATATAATAGTAATATAATGACATGTGATCACAGCCCCGCCCCCCGTATGGCGTCACTGATATGACATAATGACATGTGATCACAGCCCCACCCCCTGTATGACATCACTGATATAATAGTAATATAAGGACAAGTGATCACAGCCCCGCCCCCTGTATGACATCACTGATATAATATAATGACATGTGATCACAGCCACGCCCCCTTTATGACATCACTGATATAATATAATAGTAATATAATGACATGTGATCACAGCCCCGCCCCCTGTATGACATCACTGATATGTCATTATATTACTATTATATTATGTGATCACAGCCCCGCCCCCTGTATGACATCACTGATATAATAGTAATATAAGACCATGTGATCACAGCCTCGCCCCCTCTATGACATCACTGATATAATAGTAAAATAATGACATGTGATCACAGCCCCGCCCCCTGTATGACATCACTGATATAATATAATAGTAATATAATGACATGTAATCACAGCCCTGCCTCCTGTATGACATCACTGATATAATAGTAATATAATGACATGTGATCACAGCCCCGCCCCCTCTATGACATCACTGATATAATAGTAATATAATGACATGTGATCACAGCCCCGCCCCCTGTATGACATCACTGATATAATATAATAGTAATATAATGACATGTGATCACAGCCCCGCCCCCTCTATGACATCACTGATATAATATAATAGTAATATAATGACATGTGATCACAGCCTCGCCCCCTGTATGACATTACTGATATAATATAATAGTAATATAATGACATGTGATCACAGCCCCGCCCCCCGTATGACGTCACTGATATGACATAATGACATGTGATCACAGCCCCACCCCCTGTATGACATCACTGATATAATAGTAATATAAGGACAAGTGATCACAGCCCCGCCCCCTGTATGACATCACTGATATAATATAATGACATGTGATCACAGCCACGCCCCCTTTATGACATCACTGATATAATATAATAGTAATATAATGACATGTGATCACAGCCCCGCCTCCTGTATTACATCACTGATATAATAGTAATATAATGACATGTGATCACAGCCCCGCCTCCTGTATGACATCACTGATATAATATAATAGTAATATAATGACATGTGATCTCAGCCCTGCCCCCTGTATGACATCACTGATATAATAGTAATATAATGACATGTGATCACAGCCCCGCCCCCTGTATGACATCACTGATATAATAGTAATATAATAACATGTGATCACAGCCCCGCCCCCTGTATTACATCACTGATATAATATGATAGTAATATAATGAAATGTGATCACAGCCCCGCCCCCTGTATGACATCACTGATATAATATAGTAATATAATGAAATGTGATCACAGCCCCGCCCCCTGTATGACATCACTGATATAATGTAATAGTAATATAATGACATGTGATCACAGCCCCGCCCCCTGTATGACATCACTGATATAATAGTAATATAATGACATGTGATCACAGCCCCACCCCCTGTATGACATCACTGATATAATATAATAGTAATATAATGACATGTGATCACAGCCCCGCCCCCTGTATGACATCACTGATATAATGTAATAGTAATATAATGACATGTGATCACAGCCCCGCCCGCTGTATGACATCACTGATATAATATAATGACATGTGATCACAGCCCCGCCCCCTGGATGACATCACTGATATAATAGTAATATAATGACATGTGATCACAGCCCCGCCCCCTGTATGACATCACTGATATAATGTAATAGTAATATAATGACATGTGATCACAGCCCCGCCCCCTGTATGACATCACTGATATAATGTAATAGTAATATAATGACATGTGATCACAGCCCCGCCCCTTGTATGACATCACTGATATAATATAATGACATGTGATCACAGCCCCGCCCCCTGGATGACATCACTGATATAATAGTAATATAATGACATGTGATCACAGCCCCGCCCCCTGGATGACATCACTGATATAATAGTAATATAATGACATGTGATCACTCTCATCCTCTATACGCAGGATACAATGTTTCTGCTCTGACTCCGCCCCTTATATAATCATTTCTTTGTTTTTCGTGTCATGTGATTTGGCGCGGTGGTGATTCTGGACGATCATCAGAGTTCGCAGACGGAGTTTATTCCTCTAATTATTGTGTAATGTTCTGGTGAGCGGCGCCCTTTATCCTGCTTTTATTTATTGTTATAAAAGTAAGTCACCCCCCCCCCCCCCCCATGCATACACAGCGCGTCACAGATGGCATCTCACGGGTTAAGAACATTAAGATACATTGTTGCTATCCTCTATAAACAGCGCCACTCTTGTCCTCAGGTTCTGTCAGGTAATACAAATCTTCTCCATTCACTATAATGGAGCTTAGCTGCAATACCGCATACAACCTGAAGACAAGAGAGGCGCTGTCTGTGGAAGAAAAAACTGTATCAGTCGCCACCCAGCTTTCCCAAAAACAGACAGAAAGAAGACCCAGCAGCACAGAGTGTTTAAGGCCTCCAGGGGACAGTACTGGGAAGGTTTCTCCAGGAGCGATCACATGACTCCTGCGCCATTTCTTCATGACCCTCGTGACCCCTCGCTGCCCCACTGTGTGTTACTGTGTATCCAGCAGAAATGTTCCCACACCAGAGCCACTTCCTGCAGATCAGCGACACGAGACGCAACGGGCGACAGCTGATCCCTGACATCTCTAGTCACAGACTGTGGGAAAGTCACCCGGGAAACAGATTCCCAGAATTCTCTGCACCTCAACGTGTCATCACGGGATCAATGAGAACCACATGACATCATCAGCACAGAGAGCACGATGCATCATGGGAAATCAAAGCTGCACTCACTATTCTGCTGGTGAGGTCACTATGTACATACATTACATTACTTATCCTGTACTGATCCTGAGTTATATCCTGTAAATCTTTTTATTATAAAAATCTAAAACATAACAGACATAATCAATAATACATAACATAAACTCAGCTTACATGCGCCATAAATATGAAACGAAATAAGACAAATTGTCATTATAACAAAAACTAAACTTTTACCAGCCAGTCCAGTTTCAACTAAAACTAATTACGTACACGTATATATAAACTAATGAAATAATATATGTACCCCAACCCCATACATCACACCAAACTCACACCAAATACACAAACAAAAACTCTGCCATGCCCGGCAATAGGAAATAAAAGCCGTCCAAACCTGGACATAATGAAAATATTGACTAACAGGCAGCAGATACATTACAGACAAAACATACATATAAACATAAACATACATATAAACATACATATAAACATACATATAAACATACATATAAACATAAACATACATATAAACATAAACATACATATAAACATACATACACTTTTTTTTTTTTTTTTTTTTTTTTTTTTTTTTCTTCCCTCTCTCTCTCTCTCATTCCACACTCACTCACACCCATCCTCACCACCATCATTAGCGGATATCACACTCATACCCATCCTCTCCTAATATATATATATAAACAAATTTCAAAACAAATAGATCCGGCTGCCTTAACTAAAACGAAAGGTAACTAAACATTAGTTAGCATAAATATACGGTAATACAGAAATACAGGTAAATGAATAACAATAACAAATCTTTCACTATCTAACCCCAAAGCCCCTCCAGCCCCTCTGGCCATGAGATGGTATAAATGTCCAGTCCAGTCCATAATCCACACCAGGAGCCGGGCATCATGGAGTCCAATATTGTTCATCAATGGCTCCACCCAGCTCACCTCTTACCCCCCATTCCCCCACCCAACCTATTCTATAGCCCCCTATATACATATATACAAGAAAATGAAAGCAAGGCCTATTCAGCCATGCCACCAAAAGGTTTGCCACACAACATAATTACTTAAACACATACTATACACTTATTAACATAAACATAACTATATACATAACATAACTATATACATAACACAACAATTGTAAGGCCCAAGTTCAGTTACCTGCAAGCCCTTCATACACTCATTTCCCTAAAACAAAACAAAAAGCTAAAGGTGACATGCGCCAGCCCTCCACCGGGATCAGAGTATGGCAGACCAGATACCAAATAATTTTTAAACCTATCCCTCACCTACTTTCCCTAGACTCACACTATCGCTGCCCCTAAAGTTTAAGCTGTCCCTACACACTGACCCTAACACTGACCCTACCACTCTATCCCTAACCAGAATTAAGGTGCCTCCCCCAAAGGGTTCAGCATCTAGGGCACATCAAATGAAAACCCTCTCCATAGGAGAGAAGCCCTACTTGTACCCAATCTGCCATACTCTAAAGACCTGATCTTCCCGAGGTCACCAGTGATATTCCTACAGACCTCCACCTCGGAGAGGACTTTTCGCTGTGTAGATACTAAACACCGTGCATTCCACGTGTGATACCTAACCACTAAGCTAACTAAAAATAATGTGCACCGATCTCGGCCACCCAGGATCTTGAATGCTCCATAAGCCCACTCCGGATAGGCAAGGCCGGCAAGTTGACTCCAGCCGATGGAAGCGCCCACCCGGTTGTAGACCCCTATATTAAAGGGACAATGAAGCAGGAAGTGGTCCATGCTTTCCAGCGTGTTCCCGCACTCTTCTCGGGGACAGTCCCGGTCATCAGAGCTCCTACACTTCAGATTGTCCCTTACACATAGCTTCCCCTGAAAGCAGCGCCAGGCCAAGTCCCAAAACTTCTGGGGGATCCGTTTCGAGTTCAAAAGACTTAAACCAACCCTCAGATCCCGACCTGGGCAGTCCCTGAGCGCCAGAGGCCTCTGGAAATGGGTCAACAGAACCCGTTTGTCAAGGGAACGCCTTGACTGGGTCCTGATCTCCCACACTCCCAGACCCCACCGACGTATCGCCTTCAGAGTCGGGGTAGCGTAAGCCGGAAGATATCCATGTGGTGTACGGAGGTCCTTCACTTGCCCTCCTGTCTCCCATTCCTGGAAGAAAGGCCGAAACCATTCCCTGCAGGAGAGTACCCACGGAGGAGCCCTCTCTTTCCAGAGGTTAGCGATGTTGGCTTTCAAGAAGGTGTTCGTTAAGAACACCACAGGGTTTACCATAGATAAACCCCCTAGTCTCCTCGTGCGGTACGTAACCTCCCTCTTGACTAGGTTCATCCTGTTCCCCCATAACAGTTGGAAAAACAGGCTGTAGATCCTAGTGTAGTAAGCCTCTAGTAAGATACATACACTGCCCAGATAGATAAACAAGGGGAGCAGGTACGATTTGATCAGGTGTACCCTTTCCCTGAGGGTCATAGACCAACCCTTCCACTGGTTCACCTTCTGAGTGGCATCCTGGAGCTTACCATCCCAGTTTTTGGTGGGATAATCATCCTGGCCGAATGTGATGCCCAAAACTTTTGCTGACTCTTGGAGCCCTGGAAGGGTGTCCGGGAGATCAAACATGGGATCCCCCCCTCCCAGCCAGAGACTTTCACACTTATCCCGATTGATCTTGGACCCGGATGCCTCCGAGTAACGATCCACCTCCGACATCACCATCTCGACCTCCACCCTCGAGGAGACGAAAATGGTGACATCATCAGCGTACGCCACCACTCTCTGGGCGACATCCAGCTCCGCCAGACTCATCCCGACTCCCGCTAACGGCCCACAATCTACCCTCCGGACGAAGGGATCGATTGCGAACACGTATAACAGCGGGCTCAAAGGACAACCCTGACGGACTCCGGACCCCACCTCAAAAGAGCGGCCAGACCAACCGTTCACCAGCGGGAAACTCTCTGCCCCTGCATATATGGTGACAAGCCAATTCACAAAAGTACTCGGTAAGCCATATCTCAGGAGGACGGACCAGAGGTACTCGTGGTTCACCCGATCAAATGCTTTGGCCTGATCCAGGGACAACAAGTACCCCTTCCAGAGACCCGCACTACTCCGCTCCACTGCCTCCCTGACACTGAGGACAGCACTTAAGGTGCTTCGGCCTGGAACAGAGCAGTGCTGGGCCCCTGAAAGGAGCCGGGGTGCAAACTTCACCAACCGATTAAACAGTATCTTAGCCAGAAGCTTCCTGTCCGTATTGAGAAGAGCTATGGGCCTCCAATTCTCAATCCGGCTAGGATCTTTACCCTTTGAGAGAAGAATCAGGGCCGACCTCCTCATTGACTTCGGCAGAGTGCCCGAGGAGAGACACTCATTGAATACCTCAGTCAAGAGGGGAGCTAAAGACTCCTTAAAGGTCCTGTACCACTCGGATGTTAAGCCATCCGGACCTGGAGACTTCTTAGGGGCAAGCCCCTCGATCGCCAGTCTCACTTCCTCTTCCCTGATTTCTTCTGCCAAAACATCAAGAGAGGGGTCTACCCCTGGCTCAGGAATGGTTTCAGCCAGGAAAGCCGACATCTTGTCCCGATCTAGATCCTTCCTCCCCAAAAGGTGTGAGTAGAAGGATCTGACAACCTCCAGGATCCCTGATCTGGACCGATTCAGAGATCCCGTACTATCGATCAGTCCTGAAATGACTTTACTACTCACTGACATCTTACAGTTTCTGTAAGGGTCGGGCGAGCGGTACTTCCCGAAATCCCTCTCAAAAACCAAAGATGCATGCCTATCGTACTGACACCTCATCAGCAAGGATTTCACTCTGGAGATATCCTCCCGGCTACCTCCAGTCGAGACGAGAAGCTCGAGTTTCCTCCTCAGACCCTGATATAGGCGATACCTGTTCAGGGACCTGAGGCTCGAGAGCTGGCGGAAGAACCCCGCAACCCGCTTCTTGAATATCTCCCACCACTCTGACTTACTACTACAAAGGCCCAGTAAAGGTACCTGACTCTGAAGAAAATCCTCAAAGGACTGTCTTATCTCCGCTTCCTCCAGGAGGGACGAATTCAGCTTCCAATAACCTTTACCCATCCGGGGGGTCTCTGAAACATTCAAGGAAAACAAAATCATACAGTGATCGGAGAATTCCACCTCAATCACGGACACTGCGGAAGAGACGGCTTCCTCCTTTAAATAAAACCTGTCTATCCTAGACCTGCAGCTACCTCGATGATAGGTGAAACCCGCGTGGCCTGAGGGGCTCCGGATGTGGACGTCCTCTAGGCGAGCTTCCCTAACTATGCTATTGAGGGCTGTACTATCATAAGCCAGCGGACCATTGGAGCCTCTCCTATCTTGGGACCTCGTGACAGTATTGAAGTCCCCTCCAAAGATCACTTGCCGACTTGTAAAAAGGAAGGGCTTGATCCTCATAAAGAGGCTTTTACGGTCCCACTTTGTTTGTGGGGCGTAGATGTTAATGAGCCGGAGCTCTTGCCCCTTCATGAGGACATCTAAGATCAGGCACCTCCCCATTTCCAACTCGATAACCCGTCTGCATTCAACAGGAGCGGTAAAAAGGACCGCCACCCCACTATATGGCTCAGCCGCAAGAGACCAGTGGGAGGGGCCGCGCCTCCACTCTCTCCTGGCTTTTACCAGGGAGGCTAGATCTGACAACCTGGTCTCTTGCAGATACAAAATGTCGGCTTCAACTCGGCCGAGAAAATCAAAGGCTGCGAATCTAGCCGTATCCGACTTTATGCTGGCACAGTTAATGGATGCCAGCGTCAATGGGGTGAGTGCCGCCATCCTGAGTGATCGAGTTGGATGGCCTATCCCCTTTACCTCTTACCCTTCTTCTTCCCCCCTTCCTCATCAGAAGAAGACCCCCTTTCCTTCTTTTTAGACCTCTTTAGGGATGCTGACATATCCATCCCACGATCCTCATCTCCTGACCCAGGGGCCACCTGCCCTCCCAAGGAAGTTACCTCAGAAGGAACAGGCTCAGCACCTCCCGGAGGTTCCTCCGCCTCTGAACAAAGACTCTCAGCCTCCCCCTCCAAAGAAAGGGAAGAGTCCTTGCCAAGGGCCCGATACCTTTTGGATAGAACGATCAGAGGGGGGTTGGTCAGGCTTTTCCCAGGCACTTGGCCTGCAACACCGGAGGAGGAAGATGATGCCCTGAGTACCCTCTGGCCCTGCCTCCTTCTGCCGCACTTTTGTTTTTCCTTTTGCCCTTTCCCATCTTCCTCATCCAAACTTTCATATTGAGAGGAACTTGAGGAAATGGCCCTATTTGCCTCCTCTTTACGAAGTTTCCTTATCTCTTCATCTAACTCGGTGTCCCCAAGAGCCTCAGCTGTCTTCTCTGAGCCAACGTCGGGAGCAGGATCCCGGACTACACCTTCTACCAGGGAACTTTCAAGATCCCTGCTCCTTCTGCGCCTCTCCTCCCTCCTAAGCTTAGAGGGGCTCTTGTTCTTAACTTTCTTCACTGGCTCTAGTGCCCCTTCTCCTCTGCTGGTCCCCATCCCAGATGAGGCAACCTCACTGCTCTCCCCATCTCGGGTGGTCACAGCATTGGAGAATGAGCGGGGACACCGGCTAAATGGGTGACCAAGGTCACCACACAGGTTACAGCGAATCCGGCCACAGGTGTGTTACGCCGAGCGCTCCGGGTTCCCGCTCCTCCCCGGAGCGCTCGCTTCACCTCCTCCGCTGCAGCGCCCCGGTCACGTCCTCTGACCCGGGGCGCTGCGATCCTGCTGCTAGCCGGGATGCGATTCGCGATGCGGGTAGCGCCCGCTCGCGATGCGCACCCCGGCTCTCCTACCTGACTCGCTCCCCGTCTGTTCTGTCCCGGCGCGCGCGGCCCCGCTCCCTAGGGCGCGCGCGCGCCGGGTCTCTGCGATTTAAAGGGCCACTGCGCCGCTGATTGGCGCAGTGGTTCCAATTAGAGTTATCACCTGTGCACTCCCTATATTACCTCACTTCCCTTACACTCCCTTGCCGGATCTTGTTGCCTTAGTGCCAGTGAAAGCGTTCCTTGTGTGTCCCTTGCCAGTGTTTCCAGACCTTCTGCCGTTGCCCCTGACTACGATCCTTGCTGCCTGCCCCGACCTTCTGCTACGTCCGACCTTGCTTCTGCCTACTCCCTTGTACCGCGCCTATCTTCAGCAGCCAGAGAGGTTGAGCCGTTGCTAGTGGATACGACCTGGTCACTACCGCCGCAGCAAGACCATCCCGCTTTGCGGCGGGCTCTGGTGAAAACCAGTAGTGGCTTAGAACCGGTCCACTAGCACGGTCCACGCCAATCCCTCTCTGGCACAGAGGGTCCACTACCTGCCAGCCGGCATCGTGACAGTAGATCCGGCCATGGATCCCGCTGAAGTTCCTCTGCCAGTTGTCGCTGACCTCACCACGGTGGTCGCCCAGCAGTCACAACAGATTGCGCAACAAGGCCAACAGCTGTCTCAACTGACCGTTATGCTACAACAGCTGCTACCACAGCTTCAGCAGTCATCTCCTCCGCCAGCTCCTGCACCTCCTCCGCAGCGAGTGGCCGCTCCTGGGATACGCTTATCCTTGCCGGATAAGTTTGATGGGGACTCTAAGTTTTGCCGTGGCTTCCTTTCCCAATGTTCCCTGCATCTGGAGATGATGTCGGACCTGTTTCCCACTGAAAGGTCTAAGGTGGCTTTCGTAGTCAGTCTTCTGTCCGGAAAAGCCCTGTCATGGGCCACACCGCTCTGGGACCGCAATGACCCCGTCACTGCCTCAGTACACTCCTTCTTCTCGGAAATCCGAAGTGTCTTTGAGGAACCTGCCCGAGCCTCTTCTGCTGAGACTGCCCTGTTGAACCTGGTCCAGGGTAATTCTTCCGTTGGCGAGTATGCCGTACAATTCCGTACACTTGCTTCTGAATTGTCCTGGAATAATGAGGCCCTCTGCGCGACCTTCAAAAAAGGCCTATCCAGCAACATTAAAGATGTTCTGGCCGCACGAGAAATTCCTGCTAATCTACATGAACTTATTCACCTAGCCACTCGCATTGACATGCGTTTTTCTGAAAGGCGTCAGGAACTCCGCCAAGATATGGACTCTGTTCGCACGAGGCGTTTCGTCTCCTCGGCTCCTCTCTCCTCTGGTCCCCTGCAATCTGTTCCTGTGCCTCCCGCCGTGGAGGCTATGCAGGTCGACCGGTCTCGCCTGACACCTCAAGAGAGGACACGACGCCGTATGGAGAACCTCTGCCTGTACTGTGCTAGTACCGAACACTTCCTGAGGGATTGTCCTATCCGTCCTCCCCGCCTGGAAAGACGTACGCTGACTCCGCACAAAGGTGAGACAGTCCTTGATGTCTACTCTGCTTCTCCACGTCTTACTGTGCCTGTGCGGATGTCTGCTTCTGCCTTCTCCTTCGCTACAGTGGCCTTCTTGGACTCTGGTTCTGCAGGAAATTTTATTTTGGCCTCTCTCGTCAACAGGTTCAACATCCCAGTGACCAGTCTCGCCAGACCCCTCTACATCAATTGTGTAAATAATGAAAGATTGGACTGTACCATACGTTTCCGCACGGAGCCCCTTCTTATGAGCATCGGATCTCATCATGAGAGGATTGAACTTTTGGTCCTCCCCAATTGCACCTCGGAGATTCTCCTTGGACTTCCCTGGCTTCAACTTCATTCCCCAACCCTGGATTGGTCCACTGGGGAGATCAAGAGTTGGGGGTCCTCTTGTTCCAAGAACTGTCTAAAACCGGTTCCCAGTAACCCTTGCCGTAACTCTGTGGTTCCTCCAGTAACCGGTCTCCCCAAGGCCTATATGGACTTCGCGGATGTTTTCTGCAAAAAACAAGCTGAGACTCTACCTCCTCACAGGCCTTATGATTGCCCTATCGACCTCCTCCCGGGTACTACTCCACCCCGGGGCAGAATTTATCCTCTCTCTGCCCCAGAGACTCTTGCCATGTCCGAATACGTCCAGGAGAATCTAAAAAGGGGCTTTATCCGTAAATCCTCCTCTCCTGCCGGAGCCGGATTTTTCTTTGTCTCCAAAAAAGATGGCTCCCTACGTCCCTGCATTGACTACCGCGGTCTTAATAAAATCACGGTTAAGAACCGCTACCCCTTACCCCTCATCTCTGAACTCTTTGATCGCCTCCAAGGTGCCCACATCTTCACTAAATTGGACTTAAGAGGCGCCTATAACCTCATCCGCATCAGAGAGGGGGACGAGTGGAAAACGGCATTTAACACCAGAGATGGACACTTTGAGTATCTGGTCATGCCCTTTGGACTGTGCAATGCCCCTGCCGTCTTCCAAGACTTTGTCAATGAAATTTTTCGTGATCTATTATACTCCTGTGTTGTGGTATATCTGGACGATATCCTAATTTTTTCTGCCAATCTAGAGGAACACCGCCGGCATGTCCGTATGGTTCTTCAGAGACTTCGTGACAACCAACTCTATGCCAAAATTGAGAAATGTCTGTTTGAATGCCAATCTCTTCCTTTTCTAGGATATTTGGTCTCTGGCCAGGGACTACAGATGGATCCAGACAAACTCTCTGCCGTCTTAAATTGGCCACGCCCCTCCGGACTCCGTGCTATCCAACGCTTTTTGGGGTTCGCCAATTATTACAGGCAATTTATTCCACATTTTTCTACCATTGTGGCTCCTATCGTGGCTTTAACCAAGAAAAATGCTGATCCCAAGTCCTGGCCTCCTCAAGCAGAAGACTCCTTTAAACAACTCAAGTCTGCCTTTTCTTCGGCTCCCGTGCTCTCCAGACCTGACCCTTCCAAACCCTTCCTATTGGAGGTTGATGCCTCCTCAGTAGGAGCTGGAGCTGTTCTTCTACAAAAAAATCCTTCCGGGCATGCTGTCACTTGTGGTTTTTTCTCTAGGACCTTCTCTCCAGCGGAGAGGAACTACTCCATCGGGGATCGAGAACTTCTAGCCATTAAATTAGCACTTGAGGAATGGAGGCATCTGCTGGAGGGATCAAGATTTCCTGTTATTATCTACACCGACCACAAGAACCTCTCCTACCTCCAGTCGGCCCAACGGCTGAATCCTCGCCAGGCCCGGTGGTCTCTGTTCTTTGCCCGATTTAATTTTGAGATTCACTTTCGTCCTGCCGATAAGAACATTAGAGCCGATGCTCTCTCTCGTTCCTCGGATGCCTCAGAAGTTGATCTCCCTCCGCAACACATCATTCCACCTGACTGCCTGATCTCCACTTCTCCTGCCTCCATCAGACAGACTCCTCCAGGAAAGACCTTTGTTTCTCCACGCCAACGCCTCGGAATCCTCAAATGGGGTCACTCCTCCCATCTCGCAGGTCATGCGGGCATCAAGAAATCTGTGCAACTCATCTCCCGCTTCTATTGGTGGCCAACTCTGGAGACGGATGTTGGGGACTTTGTGCGAGCCTGCACTATCTGTGCCCGGGATAAGACTCCTCGCCAGAAGCCCGCTGGTTTTCTTCATCCTCTGCCTGTCCCCGAACAGCCTTGGTCTCTGATTGGTATGGATTTTATTACTGATTTACCCCCTTCCCGTGGCAACACCGTTATTTGGGTGGTCGTTGATCGATTCTCCAAAATGGCACATTTCATTCCTCTTCCTGGTCTTCCTTCTGCGCCTCAGTTGGCTAAACAATTTTTTGTACACATTTTTCGTCTTCACGGGTTGCCTACGCAGATTGTCTCGGATAGAGGGGTCCAATTCGTGTCTAAATTCTGGAGAGCTCTCTGTAAACAACTCAAGATTAAATTAAATTTTTCCTCTGCATATCATCCCCAGTCCAATGGACAAGTAGAAAGAATTAACCAGATCCTGGGTGATTATTTGCGACATTTTGTTTCCTCCCGCCAGGATGACTGGGCAGATCTCCTTCCATGGGCCGAATTCTCGTATAACTTCAGGGTCTCTGAATCTTCCTCCAAATCCCCATTTTTCGTGGTGTACGGCCGTCACCCTCTTCCCCCCCTCCCTACCCCCTTGCCCTCTGGTCTGCCCGCTGTGGATGAAATTTCTCGTGACCTTTCCATTATATGGAGAGAGACCCAAAATTCTCTCTTACAGGCTTCTTCACGCATGAAGAGGTTCGCGGATAAGAAAAGAAGAGCTCCCCCCGTTTTTTCCCCTGGAGACAAGGTATGGCTCTCCGCTAAATATGTCCGCTTCCGTGTCCCTAGCTACAAGTTGGGACCACGCTATCTTGGTCCTTTCAAAATTCTGTGTCAAATTAATCCTGTCTCTTATAAACTTCTTCTTCCTCCTTCTCTTCGTATCCCTAATGCCTTTCACGTCTCTCTTCTCAAACCACTCATCCTCAACCGTTTTTCTCCCAAATCTGTTCCTCCCACTCCTGTTTCCGGCTCCTCGGACGTCTTCTCGGTCAAGGAGATTTTGGCTGCCAAAAAGGTCAGAGGAAAAAATTTTTTTTTAGTAGACTGGGAGGGTTGTGGTCCTGAAGAGAGATCCTGGGAACCTGAGGACAACATCCTTGACAAAAGTCTGCTCCTCAGGTTCTCAGGCTCCAAGAAGAGGGGGAGACCCAAGGGGGGGGGTACTGTTACGCCGAGCGCTCCGGGTTCCCGCTCCTCCCCGGAGCGCTCGCTTCACCTCCTCCGCTGCAGCGCCCCGGTCACGTCCTCTGACCCGGGGCGCTGCGATCCTGCTGCTAGCCGGGATGCGATTCGCGATGCGGGTAGCGCCCGCTCGCGATGCGCACCCCGGCTCTCCTACCTGACTCGCTCCCCGTCTGTTCTGTCCCGGCGCGCGCGGCCCCGCTCCCTAGGGCGCGCGCGCGCCGGGTCTCTGCGATTTAAAGGGCCACTGCGCCGCTGATTGGCGCAGTGGTTCCAATTAGAGTTATCACCTGTGCACTCCCTATATTACCTCACTTCCCTTACACTCCCTTGCCGGATCTTGTTGCCTTAGTGCCAGTGAAAGCGTTCCTTGTGTGTCCCTTGCCAGTGTTTCCAGACCTTCTGCCGTTGCCCCTGACTACGATCCTTGCTGCCTGCCCCGACCTTCTGCTACGTCCGACCTTGCTTCTGCCTACTCCCTTGTACCGCGCCTATCTTCAGCAGCCAGAGAGGTGAGCCGTTGCTAGTGGATACGACCTGGTCACTACCGCCGCAGCAAGACCATCCCGCTTTGCGGCGGGCTCTGGTGAAAACCAGTAGTGGCTTAGAACCGGTCCACTAGCACGGTCCACGCCAATCCCTCTCTGGCACAGAGGGTCCACTACCTGCCAGCCGGCATCGTGACAAGGTGGCAGCCAGATGACCCTCCGCACCGCACAATGCGCACATCTGCTTAGTGCAGTTTGCGCTAAAGTGTGTGGGATCACCACACTTGTGGCACAGCTTTGGCTGTCCCTGGTAAAAGACTTGGATCCTATCGCGGCCGAGAAAGGCGGCTGATGGAATGTGTGCGACAGTGTTACCTGAACGGCGGAGGCGGACGGAAAACGTCCAGGCTCCAGACCAAATGCCATGTTCATCCAGATTTTTCTTGGGGACGTCCGTCACCTCCCCATACCTGCTCAGCCAGGTCATGATGTCATAGCAAGAAAGAGACTCGTTACGAGTCAGAACGGTCACTTTCTTGACAAAACTCTGGCGGGATACCGCCTTCACAGCGAAATCCTGCCAGACAGGCTCGTCCTTCACCAGTGCATGATTAGACCAAAAGAGCTCAAGCCCTTCTGGCTTCACAAAACTGATGTCGAACTCAGAGGTACCGAAGGGGTGGATCAGAGCAAAGATGTCATTAGCCCTGAATCCCATCTGGAAAAGAAGCTCCACAACTTTTGCCCTAGAAGGGCATGCATCACCGCCCCTCCATACCAGACGGGCCACATTCCTCCGACCACGCTCCTGCCCGCTTGTTGGAAGGGACCAGACCACCTCCCCATTATGCTCTCGGAATGCCCCAAGTCCATGTCTTTCTATCCAAAAAGACAAGTCGACCTCCCGGTCCTCTACCTGGAGCGTTCTATCCCCTCTCCTTAAAGCCTCCAGGAGGCGCTGTTGCAAGTTACCTTCCCCTGGATTAAGAGATGAGGATCCCCTGGGACCCCCAGCAGCGACATTAGCATAACTCCTTATTGGAGCAGTCGCTACCGGGGGGGCAGCCGGACCGACACCACTCCCCCCAGAAACAACAGTAGAGGCAGTAACATTATACATAACACTTGTGCCTGTCCCCTCCTGCCTAGCTGCACTGGACTGGCCGGGATATAATCTTGCTGGCTTTATGATGCCGGGCTTTACACTTGCATCATTGGCTTCATTGGGCACACTCAACCTTGCAGCAGTCTTCCCTTTAGGAATATCGGAAGAAGCTGCTTTGTCGCATACTTTGCCCTCGGCCTCCGCCAATACCTCGGCTTCAATTTCTTTAACTGCTAGTAACATTTCATGGGTTGTATCATGTCCATGTTCCTGTGGTACCAGTCCTCCACCGCCAGCTCCACCCACAGCAGCCCCACCACAGCGCCACAACTCAAAAGAGCCAGACACCGCTGACTGGGCCGCCGAGAATGGCGCTCCGGTTCCAGACACCTGGACACTCCCCCCTTTGCCTGCAGAGGAGTGCCCTGCAGTGCCAGACCTGTTCTGGGAGCTGCCCTCTCCCTTGTCTTTATAATTGCCCGGCCGCCCGAGCTCCATACCAACCTCTGCCACCTGGACACTCCCCCCCTCACCTGCAGAGGAGTGCCCCGCTGCGCCAATATCCCCTAACTGGGGACATGCTACCTTGTCCGCAACACTGTCCGGCCCCTTGGCCGTATCTTTGCAGGTGCTGGCCCCGCTACTATGACAAGCGAGGTCAGCGCTTTCCCCCATCTTTACTGTATTATCCCCGGTGTTCTGGCCCCGCTCCACATTTGCAGAAGGGGGGACAGGCAGATTACCAGGGTCTGCACCCTGAACTGACTTTGCAGCCGGCCCAGGGTGCACAAAAGGAACATAAATCAGGCTTACTTGCTCAGATGTTTTTTTCTGTCTTTTCTTCTTCTTTTTTATTATTTGTTCCTCTCCAAGGTCGTCGCCAAAACTAAAATTATCCAAATGCATGGGGGACTCCATCTTTACAATTTGTGCCAGCAGGGCGCCACCACAACCCTCTTCCTCCTCGCCAGCACTCTCGCCCGATGAAGGTGGTAATGCCACTTGTCCTGCAGGTAGACTTGCTTGGGACATGTTCACACCCTGCATTGGCTGCGGCTTGGCTTCCACAGCTTCCCCACTTGCCAGCACCTTAGCCTCTTCAGCCTCCATTTCTTGGACCTCATCCTCACTACTGCTCTCATCTGCTGAACAATCACCCCCAATCTCCTCTTCTTTTACTGGGGATTTCATCCTGGAGGAGCGATCCTCATTAAGAAGTTTCTCCCTAAATAAATCGCTCCCCTCCAGGACAGCCATTCTCCTCAGCTCAGTCTCCTCCAGCTCCAGCCTCAAGGACTTAACCCTTGCAGAGTACTCTGGTTTCCTGCGCTTGGTAGTTGTGCTCACCTGATACTTTGCAAACTTTAGCTCCTCTCTCAGCTCCCTCAGCTTCTTCCCAAGGAGTTCGTACTCGCTAATCTTGGCAGCAAGTCTGGAGCTGTATGTCGCCATAGACTCCTTGGGTCTTCTCTGGCCCCACTGCTCCACAACCTGGCTCTTGGAGGAGCTCTTCTGTGCTGCAGAGACCTTCTTTAAACCTGTCTTGCTTGCAGGCTTTTCTTCCTGGCTGAGAGCCTTGCGGCTTCCAACCATTGCTGGAGGGACAGAATCCACATCGCTGCGGACCCTGCCAGATCTTCTAACCCCTCCAGCCGGGGCACTGGCTGGTAGCTTTCCCTCTACACCCCTCGCCAGCCTGGACCGAGGAGTGGAGGTCAGGGGATTCATGCTGATGGCTCCCCCAGGAATCTGCCACCTTCCTGGGAAAGCAGGTGGAAAAATCAGCCTCTCTCCTCTGGAAGTCTGGAGTCTCAGGAGCTCAGCAACAGACACACCTAGTGACCACACCCTCCAGAGCTGTACTCACTATTCTGCTGGTGAGGTCACTATGTACATACATTACATTACTTATCCTGTACTGATCCTGAGTTATATCCTGTATTATACTCTAGAGCTGTACTCACTATTCTGCTGGTGAGATCACTGTGTACATACATTACATTACTTATCCTGTACTGATCCTGAGTTACATCCTGTATTATACTCCAGAGCTGTACTCACTATTCTGCTGGTGAGGTCACTGTGTACATACATTATATTACTTATCCTATACTGATCCTGAGTTATATATCAGACAGGAGGCTCATATCTTATGCATTAATCTTCCTTTATTAATGCCCATAGCAGAAATTCAAAACTCTTTTGATGAATTTTTACTAAAACTTTAAAGAACCACTTAAAACTACAACTCCCAGCAGTCCATAGGGTGTATTGACCAATCCCTGGTCAGGATGCTTGGTATATAAAGGACTGCTTCCATCGTCTCCTCCTCTTTCTTTCTGCTCATAGCAGAACTTCAGATAAGTATTATCAATGTTGTTTGACTGTCTGGGCATTTCAAGTATAGGTCTGTATTCTATAATACAGTCCTCCCTGTTGCCCTGTGTTTTTCATTCTTTTCATTCCATTTTTCATTCCATTTGTTATTACATTCTATTCATTATATTTGCGATTATATTATCTATTATTTCTATACTGCGCCCTTTTACACCCACTTCGGGGTTTTTCTTTTTCCTGTCAGCGGCACACGCCGGCCCTGTGCGGCGCCTGTCACAAGTCAAATCTCTCCTTCTTCAGCGCCATCTTCGGCACCATTTTATTTACCTATCTTCTTCTTCTTCCTCCTTTTCGCGCTCGCTCCGCGCGGAGGGGAGGTAGGCGTGTCTTAGCCAGTTAGCTCGTCCTATCTGTGCACAGTGAGCGGTAATCTCGCGAGATTTCGCCGCTCTGCGATTTTTCAACACTCCTCCCTGCATCGCAATCTCCAGTTCAGTGAGATCGGCGTGAGGGACGGAGCCTGGACTAGTTGTTGCTGTACATTCGGTATTTACTGGGAATTTATTCCCTCTTACCCCTACTGCCCCAGCTTACCTCTATAAAGCCCTTGTAGTTTCTAACTGCTACAGTCCCTGGGTACATTCACATACCCCATACTGACTAGCATTATGGCAGATGACAATACTACCAGTTCCCCCAGGGGAGAGGATCCTTCCTTAGATGCACCCCTTTACCTGACTGCTGCCCAGATCCAAGATCTGATAAATAAATCAGTGCAAGCAGCGATGTCCTCTGTCCTACCCCCCAAAAGTTCGCAGCATCCTGCACATACTTCTCAAAAACCCTCATGCAGTGGCGAACCACCCTATAAAAAGGGTAAAGCGTCTCAAAAACGCAATCATACCATCATGGTATCCGACTCCCCGGCAGGGGAAGTAAATTGTATGCACCAGGCAGTTCCCGAACCGGCCTGCCGACCCACTTTGCCTCCAGACTCTAATAGACCCCTGGGCCCCGGGGAGTTGCGTAAGCAGGGGCAACGATCCGCTAGACGGACCAAACCGGATTCATTTGTAGATTCTACAGATGAAGAATCCTCCGCAGAATCCGAAGTGGCTGATGCCAATGAGTCTGACGATGCAATTGAGGATAGTGGGCATATGGCGATCCCTGAGGACGCTAACCCTGTACCCCAGGGTGACATCGTGTTAGACTCTCGTGGAGAGCCTTTCTTTGACCCAGAGGCTATAACCCATCCACGCTCTGGAGACTGGGCTCCCACCCCTGAAGTGTCCCAATATATTGAACATTGGGCTCGCAGGTCAGTGGATAAGGCTAACCGCAACAAGTTAAAGGCGGAATGCCCCCGACCATGCATACCCAAGAAGGTGGTGCTGACGCCCGAAATTGATCCCATACTCTTACGATACCTCACTAAACATGGAAAATATTCCAAGAAGGGTATCGAGAGGTCCTTCAGGACCATCCAGGATCGAATCTTGGACCTCTTCGGTCCTGTCACCATGATCCTCAATCTATCAGAACAGGCGGCGGCAACCGATCAACCGATCGATCTGCTGCAACTTAGAGGTTGGGCCCAAAGAGCAGTATGTTTGCTCGGGTGTGCAAACACCACTTGTGCGACTGAACGTCGACGATCCATCTTGATGAGACTTGACCCACAACTCTCTCACTTAGCGGAGACTGAACCCGGACCCGCTGCCGAGGGCCTTCTCTTCGGAGATACCCTTATTAAAGACATCAATAAGATGGTCGGGCTGTATACCAGCCTTGACAAAGCCCAAACATCCCTTAAGAAATCGAGTTCGGCTAAGGTTTTCACAACGGCCGGCAGAAGCAGGAGCCGATCTGCCGGCCGCAACTACAATACTAGACCGTACAACAGAGCCCCAGCTCCTCAGTACAACCAGGCTCCTCAACCCTACCCTGTGCCAGTCGCACAATCTTCACCCTTCTTTCCACCCCGTGGACGCCCTTGGAGAGGACGTGGAGGAAGAGGCTACCCCCGCTCCAGGCATACTACCGGTGAGTACAACACACCTGAGTTCTTTTCCCACTCCCGTAGGGGGCAGACTGCAACATTTTATCCACGCATGGTCAGCAATTACTGCAGACGCATGGATACTCCGGACAGTGGCAGGGTATCAGATAGAATTCTGTTCCCTACCAGACTTAACTTCAATTCCACACCCCATCCGGTTCTCCGAACTAAACGTTGCTCTTATAGACAACGAATTACAGGACCTTCTGTCCAAACAAGCGGTGATGGAGGTGGACCCCCTTTCCCCGGGGTTCCTCAGCAACCTCTTTCTGGTCAAAAAGAAAGGGGGAGGTTATCGCCCCGTCATAAACTTGCGAAATCTCAATCAACATGTCGTTTATCGACATTTCAAGATGGAAGGCATCCACCTTCTACGAGACCTTCTACAACCGGGAGACTGGTTGGTGAAGGTAGATCTGAAGGACGCATATCTCACGGTTCCCGTACATCAGGCTTCCCAACACTTCCTACGTTTCCTGTGGAGGGCCAGAATGTGGCAATTTACTTGCCTACCCTTCGGTCTCTCGTCCGCCCCATGGTGTTTCACCAAACTTCTGAAACCGGTGGTGGCAGCCCTAAGGAGCAGGGGAGTGAGATTGATTATATATCTAGACGACCTGCTCATCATGGCTCGTTCCAAACCTCAAGCGGAGGAACATGCTGGCTGGACGGTTCAATTGTTACAACACTTAGGGTTCATCATCAATCACGAGAAGTCAGTTCTCGTCCCAACTCGGGAGATGGAATTTTTGGGATTCTTGGTGGACACCGATCATGCTGTCCTCAAATTACCCAAAGCCAAGCTGACCACCATCCGCAAGGAAATCAGGACCGTGTTACACAAACGACGAGTGTCGTTACGTGTGCTAGCACGCCTGGTCGGACTTTTATCAGCCTCCATACAGGCCATATTTCCCGCCCCTCTCCATTATCGGGCCCTTCAGAGGCTCAAGTCGCTACATTTGCGACGAGGGCTCCGTTACGCGGACGAAGTTCCCCTATGTCCGGAAACCGTAGTGGAACTTCGGTGGTGGTTACGTCATGCCGTCGAATGGAACGGCAAGACCATCTTCAATCCCACTCCAGACTTCATTTTGGAGTCGGATGCGAGCCGGCACGGTTGGGGTGCTCGATGCGGTCTCTCTTCAACAGGAGGGACATGGTCCGCAGAGGAGTCTCTGCTGCACATCAATGCGCTGGAGCTTCTGGCAGCATTTTTTGCCATCAGGAGCCTTCTACCTCGAGTATCCAATTGCTGTGTATTGTTGCGCATGGACAATATGTCTGCGGTCCAATATGTCAATCGATTGGGAGGTCCCAGGTCCAGAGTACTTGCAGACCTCGCGAGAGAGCTTTGGCATTTTTGCCTTGCCCGCAACATTGTCCCCATAGCGGAATACATTCCGGGGATTTCCAATATAGTGGCGGACTGGAACTCACGCTACCTGACAGATTCCAGCGATTGGCGGCTGGACCGATTAGTTTTTCAGTCCATTTGCCGCCTGTGGGGTCCTCTCTCTATGGACCTGTTCGCCTCCCGACTCAATCATCAACTGCCCCGTTTTTACAGCTGGAGGCCGGATCCAGAAGCCTACGCGGTAGACGCCTTCCGCCACATATGGCCCCGGGGGACGCACTATGCATTCCCACCGTTCTCAATGATCCTCAGGGTGCTTTTACAGGTGACGAACCTGAAGGCGTTGGTGGTGGTGATCACGCCCTGGTGGCCGACACAGCCATGGTTTCCCCTTCTTCTGGGGATGACTGTGGATTTTCCCAGATTGCTCCCTCAGCTCCCTCATCTCCTGTCCAATCCGACAGGGGATCTTCATCCTCTGATCACAGACCACACCCTGCATCTCCTCGCATGGTTGGTTTCGGGGTGCCAGACACGGATAAAGACCTTTCAAGATCAGCTAGGGACCTCCTTGCCTTGGCCTGGGCCCCCGGGACTAGATCGGCATATCGATCAGCCTGGAGACTCTGGGTACGTTGGTGTGATCAACGGCAAGTTGATCCCGTTCAGGCACCTGTGTCTGTAGTGGCCAACTATTTGGCGGATTCTTTTGAATCCGGGAAATCTTATAGTTCTATCAATGTGTACCGATCTGCAATCTCTGCTTATCACACCCCAGTGGATTCCCTACCAGTAGGCAAACACCCCTTAGTATGTCGCCTCCTGAGAGGCGTTAAATTTAAACGTCCTCCTCGCCCCAAGTATCAAGCCACCTGGGACGTATCTAAAGTCCTATCCATGTTTTCGGCATGGGAGGACAATGACGCACTTTCTCTGAAATTGCTGTCCTTCAAGCTTACGGTGCTTCTCTGTTTGATCTCCATTAAACGCGTATCGGACGTTCGGGCTTTAGATATCTCCAGGCGACAATTCTCGCCATTAGGAGTTAAATTCTCTGTCGTACGTAGGACAAAAACCGGACTTCATTCTGTTTTCTATCCTTCTTTTCCCGCACATCCACGCTTGTGCGTGGTCCGCTGTCTTCAATCATATGAGTCTCAGACTGCTTTGCTACGTTCCTCGGAATCCTCCCAACTCCTCATCTCTTACGTGCGCCCTCACCAACCGGTGACTTCAGCCACTCTAGCACGGTGGGTACGCTCTACCATGGACATGGCAGGGATTGACGTTTCCCTGTTCGGGGCCCACTCGACCAGAGGTGCGATGGCTACTAAAGTGGTCACCGCGGGAGGTTCCCTGGCAGACCTCTTAATGGCAGCGGATTGGTCTTCAGAGGACACCTTCCGTCACTTTTATTTTAGACCGGAGGAACACATATCTATGTCAATTTTGTAATTTTTCTGTCATGTATTTATATCATTTTGTGTCATTCTTATGTCTAGCTTTGAACTTGCATAAGATATGAGCCTCCTGTCTGATATATAAATCTAGATTTTCCTAGCTTGTGACGGAAAATATTAGTTATATGAAGACAGGAGGCGAGTATCTTCCCACCCGACCCAACCCTATCATGGTATTCCTTTTCTTCTCAGGATACTGAAGACGGCGCCCTACATGTCGGAGGCTGAGGTGTTCCGGAAATTTTCCTACTCGTTATGGTGTCCCCGTTGGGACATGGTTTCGGCCGGTGATTCAAGGTCTTATGGAATCGGTTTGGGTTCTACCGTGATTCCAGGTTCAAGTTACGGCTACGATTTTCGCATCAAGAAAGAGGAGGAGACGATGGAAGCAGTCCCTTATATACCAAGCATCCTGACCAGGGATTGGTCAATACACCCTATGGACTGCTGGGAGTTGTAGTTTTAAGTGGTTCTTTAAAGTTTTAGTAAAAATTCATCAAAAGAGTTTTGAATTTCTGCTATGGGCATTAATAAAGGAAGATTAATGCATAAGATACTCGCCTCCTGTCTTCATATAACTAATATTTTCCGTCACAAGCTAGGAAAATCTAGATTTATATCCTGTATTATACTCCAGAGCTGTACTCACTATTCTGCTGGTGAGGTCACTGTGTACATACATTACATTACTTATCCTGTACTGATCCTGAGTTATATCCTGTATTATACTCCAGAGCTGCACTCACTATTCTGCTGGTGAGGTCACTGTGTACATACATTGTGTATCCTGTACTGATCCTGAGTTATATCCTGTATTATACTCCAGAGCTGTACTCACTATTCTGCTGGTGAGGTCACTGTGTACATACATTACATTACTTATCCTGTACTGATCCTGAGTTATATCCTGTATTATACTCCAGAGCTGTACTCACTATTCTGCTGGTGAGGTCACTGTGTACATACATTACATTACTTATCCTGTACTGATCCTGAGTTATATCCTGTATTATACCCCAGAGCTGTACTCACTATTCTGCTGGTGAGGTCACTGTGTACATACATTACATTACTTATCCTGTACTGATCCTGAGTTATATCCTGTATTATACTCCAGAGCTGTACTCACTATTCTGCTGGTGAGGTCACTGTGTACATACATTACATTACTTATACTGTACTGATCCTGAGTTATATCCTGTATTATACTCCAGAGCTGTACTCACTATTCTGCTGGTGAGGTCACTGTGTACATACATTACATTACTTATCCTGTACTGATCCTGAGTTATATCCTGTATTATACTCCAGAGCTGTACTCACTATTCTGCTGGTGAGGTCACTGTGTACATACATTACATTACTTATCCTGTACTGATCCTGAGTTATATCCTGTATTATACTCCAGAGCTGTACTCACTATTCTGCTGGTGAGGTCACTGTGTACATACATTACATTACTTATCCTGTACTGATCCTGAGTTATATCCTGTATTATACTCCAGAGCTGTACTCACTATTCTGCTGGTGAGATCACTGTGTACATACATTACATTACTTATCCTGTACTGATCCTGAGTTATATCCTGTATTATACTCCAGAGCTGTACTCACTATTCTGCTGGTGAGATCACTGTGTACATACATTACATTACTTATCCTGTACTGATCCTGAGTTATATCCTGTATTATACTCCAGAGCTGTACTCACTATTCTGCTGGTGAGGTCACTGTGTACATACATTACATTACTTATACTGTACTGATCCTGAGTTATATCCTGTATTATACTCCAGAGCTGTACTCACTATTCTGCTGGTGAGGTCACTGTGTACATACATTACATTACTTATACTGTACTGATCCTGAGTTATATCCTGTATTATACTCCAGAGCTGTACTCACTATTCTGCTGGTGAGGTCACTGTGTACATACATTACATTACTTATCCTGTACTGATCCTGAGTTATATCCTGTATTATACTCCAGAGCTGTACTCACTATTCTGCTGGTGAGGTCACTGTGTACATACATTACATTACTTATACTGTACTGATCCTGAGTTATATCCTGTATTATACTCCAGAGCTGTACTCACTATTCTGCTGGTGAGGTCACTGTGTACATACATTACATTACTTATCCTGTACTGATCCTGAGTTATATCCTGTATTATACTCCAGAGCTGTACTCACTATTCTGCTGGTGAGATCACTGTGTACATACATTACATTACTTATCCTGTACTGATCCTGAGTTATATCCTGTATTATACTCCAGAGCTGTACTCACTATTCTGCTGGTGAGGTCACTGTGTACATACATTACATTACTTATACTGTACTGATCCTGAGTTATATCCTGTATTATACTCCAGAGCTGTACTCACTATTCTGCTGGTGAGGTCACTGTGTACATACATTACTTATCCTGTACTGATCCTGAGTTATATCCTGTATTATACTCCAGAGCTGTACTCACTATTCTGCTGGTGAGATCACTGTGTACATACATTACATTACTTATCCTGTACTGATCCTGAGTTATATCCTGTATTATACTCCAGAGCTGTACTCACTATTCTGCTGGTGAGGTCACTGTGTACATACATTACATTACTTATACTGTACTGATCCTGAGTTATATCCTGTATTATACTCCAGAGCTGTACTCACTATTCTGCTGGTGAGGTCACTGTGTACATACATTACTTATCCTGTACTGATCCTGAGTTATATCCTGTATTATACTCCAGAGCTGTACTCACTATTCTGCTGGTGAGATCACTGTGTACATACATTACATTACTTATCCTGTACTGATCCTGAGTTATATCCTGTATTATACTCCATAACTGTACTCACTATTCTGCTGGTGAGATCACTGTGTACATACATTACATTACTTATCCTGTACTGATCCTGAGTTATATCCTGTATTATACTCCAGAGCTGCACTCACTATTCTGCTGGTGAGGTCACTGTGTACATACATTACTTATCCTGTACTGATCCTGAGTTATATCCTGTATTATACCCCAGAGCTGTACTCACTATTCTGCTGGTGAGGTCACTGTGTACATACATTACATTACTTATCCTGTACTGATCCTGAGTTATATCCTGTATTATACTCCAGAGCTGTACTCACTATTCTGCTGGTGAGATCACTGTGTATATACATTACATTACTTATCCTGTACTGATCCTGAGTTATATCCTGTATTATACTCCAGAGCTGTACTCACTATTCTGCTGGTGAGGTCACTGTGTACATACATTACATTACTTATCCTGTACTGATCCTGAGTTATATCCTGTATTATTCTCCAGGTTATGGGGGTCCTCTCCCCTTATTAGTCGGAGTCGGGCGGTGAGGCGTTAACCCTTCGGAGTGATAATATAATTATTCGTCCTTTATATACTATAGACATCTGTCCTCAGATCACTGTAAATCCGCGAGGTCGTGGGAAACTTTATCAGCCGGAGCAGAACATCCTCTCCCCGCGCCGCCTTACGCCGCCGCACCCCCGTAACCGCAGCCGCTTGGCCGGAGGCCGCTCGATCCTGTAACATCTGACACAAAGTGCAAAGAAATGAGAAGAAAAACATGGACAAGCGTGACGGCGGGAAGTCGTAACTTACAGGATCTGGCGCAGGATAAGAAAAGAAACACGAAGCGCAACAAGAGCGATCGTATAATTGTTACCGTGAATATAATAATATTATAATACATCCCACACCGCAATAATATCTCCTGTATACAGTGGTATGGACCATGCGGTATAACCTGGTATATACTGTATATAATATATATGTACAGCTGGTATAAGTTATATATCTCCTGTATACAGTGGTATGGACCATGCGGTATAACCTGGTATATACTGTATATAATATATATGTACAGCTGGTATAAGTCATATATCTCCTGTATACAGTGGTATGGACCATGCGGTATAACCTGGTATATACTGTATATAATATATATGTACAGCTGGTATAAGTTATATATCTCCTGTATATAGTGATATGGACCATGCTGGTATAACCTGGTATATACTGTATATAATATATATGTACAGCTGGTATAAGTTATATATCTCCTGTATATAGTGATATGGACCATGCTGGTATATACTGTATATAATATATATGTACAGCTGGTATAAGTTATATATCTCCTGTATATAGTGATATGGACCATGCTGGTATAACCTGGGTATATACAGTATATAATATATATGTACAGCTGGTATAAGTTATATATCTCCTGTATATAGTGATATGGCCCATGCTGGTATAACCTGGTATATACTGTATATAATATATATGTACAGCTGGTATAAGTTATATATCTCCTGTATATAGTGATATGGACCATGCTGGTATAACCTGGTATATACTGTATATAATATATATGTACAGCTGGTATAAGTTATATATCTCCTGTATATAGTGATATGGACCATGCTGGTATAACCTGGGTATATACTGTATATAATATATATGTACAGCTGGTATAAGTTATATATCCCCTGTATATAGTGATATGGATCATGCTGGTATATACTGTATATAATATATATGTACAGCTGGTATAAGTTATATATCTCCTGTATATAGTGATATGGATCATGCTGGTATAACCTGGGTATATACTGTATATAATATATATGTACAGCTGGTATAAGTTATATATCCCCTGTATATAGTGATATGGATCATGCTGGTATATACTGTATATAATATATATGTACAGCTGGTATAAGTTATATATCTCCTGTATATAGTGATATGGACCATGCTGGTATAACCTGGTATATACTGTATATAATATATATGTACAGCTGGTATAAGTTATATATCTCCTGTATATAGTGATATAGACCATGCTGGTATAACCTGGTATATACTGTATATAATATATATGTACAGCTGGTATAAGTTATATATCTCCTGTATATAGTGATATGGACCATGCTGGTATAACCTGGTATATACTGTATATAATATATATGTACAGCTGGTATAAGTTATATATATCCTGTATATAGTGATATGGTCCATGCTGGTATAACCTGGTATATACTGTATATAATATATATGTACAGCTGGTATAAGTAATATATCTCCTGTATATAGTGATATGGACCATGCTGGTATATACTGTATATAATATATATGTACAGCTGGTATAAGTTATATATCTCCTGTATACAGTGATATGGACCATGCTGGTATAACCTGGGTATATACTGTATATAATATATATGTACAGCTGGTATAAGTTATATATCTCCTGTATATAGTGATATGGACCATGCTGGTATAACCTGGGTATATACTGTATATAATATATATGTACAGCTGGTATAAGTTATATATCTCCTGTATATAGTGATATGGACCATGCTGGTATATACTGTATATAATATATATGTACAGCTGGTATAAGTTATATATCTCCTGTATATAGTGATATGGACCATGCTGGTGTATACTGTATATAATATATATGCACAGCTGGTATAAGTTATATATATCCTGTATATAGTGATATGGACCATGCTGGTATAACCTGGTATATACTGTATATAATATATATGCACAGCTGGTATAAGTTATATATCTCCTGTATATAGTGATATGGACCATGCTGGTATAACCTGGTATATACTGTATATAATATATATGTACAGCTGGTATAAGTTATATATCTCCTGTATATAGTGATATGGACCATGCTGGTATAACCTGGTATATACTGTATATAATATATATGTACAGCTGGTATAAGTTATATATCTCCTGTATATAGTGATATGGTCCATGCTGATATATACTGTATATAATATATATGCACAGCTGGTATAAGTTATATATCTCCTGTATATAGTGATATGGACCATGCTGGTATAACCTGGTATATACTGTATATAATATATATGTACAGCTGGTATAAGTTATATATCTCCTGTATATAGTGATATGGACCATGCGGTATAACCTGGGTATATACTGTATATAATATATATGCACAGCTGGTATAAGTTATATATCTCCTGTATATAGTGATATGGACCATGCTGGTATAACCTGGTATATACTGTATATAATATATATGCACAGCTGGTATAAGTTATATATATCCTGTATATAGTGATATGGACCATGCGGTATAACCTGGTATATACTGTATATAATATATATGTACAGCTGGTATAAGTTATATATCTCCTGTATATAGTGATATGGACCATGCTGGTATAACCTGGTATATACTGTATATAATATATATGTACAGCTGGTATAAGTTATATATCTCCTGTATATAGTGATATGGACCATGCTGGTATAACCTGGTATATACTGTATATAATATATATGTACAGCTGGTATAAGTTATATATCTCCTGTATATAGTGATATGGACCATGCTGGTATATACTGTATATAATATATATGCACAGCTGGTATAAGTTATATATCTCCTGTATATAGTGATATGGACCATGCTGGTATATACTGTATATAATATATATGTACAGCTGGTATAAGTTATATATCTCCTGTATATAGTAATATGGACCATGCGGTATATACTGTATATAATATATATGTACAGCTGGTATAAGTTATATATCTCCTGTATATAGTGATATGGACCATGCTGGTATAACCTGGTATATACTGTATATAATATATATGTACAGCTGGTATAAGTTATATATCTCCTGTATATAGTGATATGGACCATGCTGGTATAACCTGGTATATACTGTATATAATATATATGTACAGCTGGTATAAGTTATATATCTCCTGTATACAGTGATATGGGGCATGCTGGTATAACCTGGTATATACTGTATATAATATATATGTACAGTTGGTATAAGTTATATATCTCTCTATATAGTGATATGGACCATGCTGGTATAACCTGGTATACACTGTATATAATATATATGTAAAGCTGGTATAAGTTATATATCTCCTGTATATAGTGATATGGACCATGCTGGTATAACCTGGTATACACTGTATATAATATATATGTACAGCTGGTATAAGTTATATATCTCCTGTATATAGTGATATGGACCATGCTGGTATAACCTGGTATATACTGTATATTATTTGTACAGCTGGTATAGGTTATATATCTCCTGTATATAGTGATATGGGCCATGCTGGTATAACCTGGTATATACTGTATATAATATATGTATGCACAGCTGGTATAAGTTATATATCTCCTGTATATAGTGATATGGACCATGCTGGTATAACCTGGGTATATACTGTATATAATATATATGTACAGCTGGTATAAGTTATATATCTCCTGTATATAGTGATATGGACCATGCTGGTATAACCTGGTATATACTGTATATAATATATATGTACAGCTGGTATAAGTTATATATCTCCTGTATATAGTGATATGGACCATGCTGGTATATACTGTATATAATATATATGTACAGCTGGTATAAGTTATATATCTCCTGTATATAGTGACATGGACCAAGCTGGTATAACCTGGTATATACTGTATATAATATATATGTACAGCTGGTATAAGTTATATATCTCCTGTATATAGTGATATGGGCCATGCTGGTATAACGTGGTATATACTGTATATAATATATATGTACAGCTGGTATAAGTTATATATCTCTCTATATAGTGATATACCAGCTGTGCATATATATTATATACAGTATATACCAGCATGGTCCATAAGTTATATATCTCCTGTATATAGTGATATGGTCCATGCTGGTATATACTGTATATAATATACATGTACAGCTGGTATAAGTTATATATCTCCTGTATATAGTAATATGGACCATGCTGGTATAACCTGGTATATACTGTATATAATACATATGTACAGCTGGTATAAGTTATATATCTCCTGTATATAGTGATATGGTCCATGCTGGTATATACTGTATATAATATATATGTACAGCTGGTATAAGTTATATATCTCTCTATATAGTGATATGGACCATGCTGGTATAACCTGGTATATACTGTATATAATTATATATGTACAGCTGGTATAAGTTATATATCTCTCTATATAGTGATATGGACCATGCTGGTATAACCTGGGTATATACTGTATATAATATATATGTACAGCTGGTATAAGTTATATATCTCCTGTATATAGTGATATGGACCATGCTGGTATAACCTGGTATACACTGTATATAATATATATGTACAGCTGGTATAAGTTATATGTATCCTGTATATAGTGATATGGACCATGCTGGTATAACCTGGGTATATACTGTATATAATATATATGTACAGCTGGTATAAGTTATATATCTCCTGTATATAGTGATATGGACCATGCTGGTATAACCTGGGTATATACTGTATATAATATATATGTACAGCTGGTATAAGTTATATGTATCCTGTATATAGTGATATGGACCATGCTGGTATAACCTGGTATATACTGTATATAATATATATGTACAGCTGGTATAAGTTATATATCTCCTGTATATAGTGATATGGACCATGCTGGTATATACTGTATATAATATATATGTACAGCTGGTATAAGTTATATATTTCCTGTATATAGTGATATGGACCATGCTGGTATAACCTGGTATATACTGTATATAATATATATGTACAGATGGTATAAGTTATATATCTCCTGTATATAGTGATATGGACCATGCTGGTATATACTGTATATAATACATATGTACAGCTGGTATAAGTTATATATCTCCTGTATATAGTGATATGGACCATGCTGGTATAACCTGGTATATACTGTATATAATTATATATGTACAGCTGGTATAAGTTATATATCTCCTGTATATAGTGATATGGACCATGCGGTATATACTGTATATAATACATATGTACAGCTGGTATATGTTATATATCTCCTGTATATAGTGATATGGACCATGCTGGTATAACCTGGTATATACTGTATATAATTATATATGTACAGCTGGTATAAGTTATATATCTCCTGTATATAGTGATATGGACCATGCTGGTATAACCTGGTATATACTGTATATAATATATATGTACAGCTGGTATAAGTTATATATCTCCTGTATATAGTGATATGGACCATGCTGGTATAACCTGGGTATATACTGTATATAATATATATGTACAGCTGGTATAAGTTATATATCTCCTGTATATAGTGATATGGACCATGCTGGTATAACCTGGTATATACTGTATATAATATATATGTACAGCTGGTATAAGTTATATATCTCCTGTATATAGTGATATGGACCATGCTGGTATAACCTGGTATATACTGTATATAATATATATGTACAGCTGGTATAAGTTATATATACTGTATATAGTGATATGGACCATGCTAGTATAACCTGGGTATATACTGTATATAATATATATGCACAGCTGGTATAAGTTATATATCTCCTGTATATAGTGATATGGTCCATGCTGGTATATATTGTATATAATATATATGTACAGCTGGTATAAGTTATATATCTCCTGTATATAGTGATATGGACCATGCTGGTATATACTGTATATAATATATATGTACAGCTGGTATAAGTTATATATCTCCTGTATATAGTGATATGGACCATGCTGGTATAACCTGGTATATACTGTATATAATTATATATGTACAGCTGGTATAAGTTATATATCTCCTGTATATAGTGATATGGACCATGCTGGTATATACTGTATATAATATATATGTACAGCTGGTATAAGTTATATATCTCCTGTATATAGTGATATGGACCATGCTGGTATATACTGTATATAATATATATGTACAGCTGGTATAAGTTATATATCTCCTGTATATAGTGATATGGACCATGCTGGTATAACCTGGTATATACTGTATATAATATATATGTACAGCTGGTATAAGTTATATATCTCCTGTATATAGTAATATGGACCATGCTGGTATAATCTGGTATATACTGTATATAATATATATATCAGTGGCGCTCCCGCTCCTGTCGTGTTATAAACACTCGCTCTCTCTCTCTATATAAGGAGATGGTGCAGGATCCTCTCTCCCCCATTGTTATAGTTCGGGGACGCTGCCCTCTCATCTTTGACACAAACCACATGGAGGAATCCGGGCGAATTCTTAATTAATAATTTCTCTATTTTTATAATTTTACAAAATATAAAGCAGATGTGAGAGGAAGAAACTCAATAATAAGGGCAACTTCTATATACACCCCAGAGACCTCCTACTACATCCAATCTACACCTTCAGTCACCTCCAGAGCTGCACTCACTATTCTGCTGTTACATCAAAGAGGACTGTGTGGTCATACAGATACAGCTGCACAGTCCTCTCTATCCCCTCCCTGCACTCATCTCTATGATCATAGAGAGAACTGTGTGGTCATACAGATACAGCTGCACAGTCCTCTCTATCCCCTCCCTGCACTCATCTCTATGATCATAGAGAGAACTGTGTGGTCATACAGATACAGCTGCACAGTCCTCTCTATCCCCTCCCTGCACTCATCTCTATGATCATAGAGAGAACTGTGTGGTCATACAGATACAGCTGCACAGTCCTCTCTATCCCCTCCCTGCACTCATCTCTATGATCATTGAGAGAACTGTGTGGTCATACAGTTACAGCTGCACAGTCCTCTCTATCCCTCCCTGCACTCATCTCTATGATCATTGAGAGAACTGTGTGGTCATACAGATACAGCTGCACAGTCCTCTCTATCCCCTCCCTGCACTCATCTCTATGATCATAGAGAGAACTGTGTGGTCATACAGATACAGCTGCACAGTCCTCTCTATCCCCTCCCTGCACTCATCTCTATGATCATAGAAAACTGTGTGGTCATACAGTTACAGCTGCACAGTCCTCTCTATTCCCTCCCTGCACTCATCTCTATGATCATAGAGAGGACTGTGTGGTCATACAGATACAGCTGCACAGTCCTCTCTATCCCCTCCCTGCACTCATCTCTATGATCATAGAGAGAACTGTGTGGTCATACAGATACAGCTGCACAGTCCTCTCTATCCCCTCCCTGCACTCATCTCTATGATCATAGAGAGGACTGTGTGGTCATACAGTTACAGCTGCACAGTCCTCTCTATTCCCTCCCTGCACTCATCTGTATGATCATAGAGAGAACTGTGTGGTCATACAGTTACAGCTGCACAGTCCTCTCTATCCCCTCCCTGCACTCATCTCTATGATCATAGAGAGAACTGTGTGGTCATACAGTTACAGCTGCACAGTCCTCTCTATTCCCTCCCTGCACTCATCTCTATGATCATAGAGAGAACTGTGTGGTCATACAGATACAGCTGCACAGTCCTCCCTATCCCCTCCCTGCACTCATCTCTATGATCATAGAGAGAACTGTGTGGTCATACAGATACAGCTGCACAGTCCTCCCTATCCCCTCCCTGCACTCATCTCTATGATCATAGAGAGGACTGTGTGGTCATACAGATACAGCTGCACAGTCCTCTCTATTCCCTCCCTGCACTCATCTCTATGATCATAGAGAGAACTGTGTGGTCATACAGATACAGCTGCACAGTCCTCTCTATCCCCTCCCTGCACTCATCTCTATGATCATAGAGAGAACTGTGTGGTCATACAGTTACAGCTGCACAGTCCTCTCTATTCCCTCCCTGCACTCATCTCTATGATCATAGAGAGAACTGTGTGGTCATACAGATACAGCTGCACAGTCCTCCCTATCCCCTCCCTGCACTCATCTCTATGATCATAGAGAGAACTGTGTGGTCATACAGATACAGCTGCACAGTCCTCTCTATCCCCTCCCTGCACTCATCTCTATGATCATAGAGAGGACTGTGTGGTCATACAGTTACAGCTGCACAGTCCTCCCTATCCCCTCCCTGCACTCATCTCTATGATCATAGAGAGGACTGTGTGGTCATACAGTTACAGCTGCACAGTCCTCTCTATCCCCTCCCTGCACTCATCTCTATGATCATAGAGAGAACTGTGTGGTCATACAGTTACAGCTGCACAGTCCTCTCTATCCCCTCCCTGCACTCATCTCTATGATCATAGAGAGAACTGTGTGGTCATACAGTTACAGCTGCACAGTCCTCTCTATCCCCTCCCTGCACTCATCTCTATGATCATAGAGAGGACTGTGTGGTCATACAGATACAGCTGCACAGTCCTCTCTATCCCCTCCCTGCACAAACATTAAAGAATATAGTGATAAGTCACATGACCCATAGTGCAAATACACAATATGCTACCAATAACACAATGTTGGGTGAGCACTGCCTTCGGATGTCTGGACATGCTGGGAGTTGTAGTTTTGCATCAGCTGGAGGCCCCCTGGTTGGGAAACACGGGATAAGATTTTTGCCGTCTTTGTTTCCTTATAGAAAGAGGTCTGAGCGGAGCCGTAAAGGGTTAATGAAGTGAGACGTTCCTGGCGCCGATGACGTCTCCTTATAAGGAAATCTCCGCTGTTTCCTCCAATGATTCACAGATCTGTCCTGACGCTCAGTGCTGATCCCTTCATCTGTCCTGACGCTCAGTGCTGATCCCTTCATCTGTCCTGACGCTCAGTGCTGATCCCTTCATCTGTCCTGACGCTCAGTGCTGATCCCTTCATCTGTCCTGACGCTCAGTGCTGATCCCTTCATCTGTCCTGCCGCTCAGTGCTGATCTCTTCATCTGTCCTGCCGCTCAGTGCTGATCCCTTCATCTGTCCTGACGCTCAGTGCTGATCTCTTCATCTGTCCTGACGCTCAGTGCTGATCCCTTCATCTGTCCTGACGCTCAGTGCTGATCCCTTCATCTGTCCTGACGCTCAGTGCTGATCCCTTCATCTGTCCTGACGCTCAGTGCTGATCTCTTCATCTGTCCTGACGCTCAGTGCTGATCCCTTCATCTGTCCTGCCGCTCAGTGCTGATCCCTTCATCTGTCCTGACGCTCAGTGCTGATCTCTTCATCTGTCCTGCCGCTCAGTGCTGATCTCTTCATCTGTCCTGACGCTCAGTGCTGATCCCTTCATCTGTCCTGCCGCTCAGTGCTGATCCAGTCATCTGTCCTGCCGCTCAGTGCTGATCCCTTCGTCTGTCCTGACGCTCAGTGCTGATCCCTTCGTCTGTCCTGACGCTCAGTGCTGATCCCTTCATCTGTCCTGACGCTCAGTGCTGATCCCTTCATCTGTCCTGCCGCTCAGTGCTGATCCAGTCATCTGTCCTGCCGCTCAGTGCTGATCCCTTCGTCTGTCCTGACGCTCAGTGCTGATCCCTTCGTCTGTCCTGACGCTCAGTGCTGATCCCTTCATCTGTCCTACCGCTCAGTGCTGATCCCTTCGTCTGTCCTGACGCTCAGTGCTGATCCCTTCGTCTGTCCTGACGCTCAGTGCTGATCCCTTCATCTGTCCTGACGCTCAGTGCTGATCCATTCATCTGTCCAGCCGCTCAGTGCTGATCCCTTCATCTGTCCTGACGCTCAGTGCTGATCTCTTCTTCTATCCTGCCGCTTAGTGCTGATCCAGTCATCTGTCCTGCCGCTCAGTGCTGATCCCTTCGTCTGTCCTGACGCTCAGTGCTGATCCCTTCGTCTGTCCTGACGCTCAGTGCTGATCCATTCATCTGTCCAGCCGCTCAGTGCTGATCCCTTCATCTGTCCTGACGCTCAGTGCTGATCCCTTCATCTGTCCTACCGCTCAGTGCTGATCCCTTCATCTGTCCTGACGCTCAGTGCTGATCTCTTCTTCTATCCTGCCGCTTAGTGCTGATCTCTTCATCTGTCCTGCCGCTCAGTGCTGATCCCTTCATCTGTCCAGCCGCTCAGTGCTGATCCCTTCATCTGTCCTACCGCTCAGTGCTGATCTCTTCTTCTATCCTGCCGCTTAGTGCTGATCTCTTCATCTGTCCTGCCGCTCAGTGCTGATCCATTCATCTGTCCAGCCGCTCAGTGCTGATCCCTTCATCTATCCTGCCGCTTAGTGCTGATCTCTTAATCTGTCCTGCCGCTCAGTGCTGATCCCTTCATCTGTCCAGCCGCTCAGTGCTGATCCCTTCATCTGTCCAGCCGCTCAGTGCTGATCCCTTCATCTGTCCTACCGCTCAGTGCTGATCCCTTCATCTGTCCTGCCGCTCAGTGCTGATCTCTTCTTCTATCCTGCCGCTTAGTGCTGATCTCTTCATCTGTCCTGACGCTCAGTGCTGATCCATTCATCTGTCCTGACGCTCAGTGCTGATCCATTCATCTGTCCTGACGCTCAGTGCTGATCCATTCATCTGTCCTGACGCTCAGTGCTGATCCCTTCATCTGTCCTGACGCTTAGTGCTGATCTCTTCATCTGTCCTACCGCTCAGTGCTGATCTCTTCATCTATCCTGCCGCTCAGTGCTGATCTCTTTGTCTATCCTGCCAGCACCATGTCATAAGATCAGTCGATAGTAAGACCCGAGAGGTTTCCAGGTAACTACAGACATTTCCTAAGAAAAATGAATCTGATTTATTTTACATTTTTAAAGTGTAAATGTAGGGCGGGGGGGGGGGGGGGGGGGCGTATCGCAACAAGGACAATAGGGACAGATGATAAACTCCATAACATTTTCAATGAATGACAAACACAAAGGATCATGGGTAAGATTGTTATTTACTGTGCGCATATACAATCAATGAAAAGCAATAAATAAGGAAAGAAGACTTGAGAAAGATGGAGGAAAATGGAAGAGAGCAGAGGAAATCAGAGGAGAGAAGAAGAGGAAGGTGGGAGAGGGCAGAGGAAAAGGAGAGATGGAGGAGGGGATGGAGGAAGAGGAGGGGATGGAGAATGGAGAAGGGGATGGAGGAAGAGGAGGGGATGGAAAATGGAGGAGGGGATGGAGGAAGAGGAGGGGATGGAGGAAGAGGAGGGGATGGAGGAAGAGGAGGGGATGGAGGATGGAGAAGGGGATGGAGGAAGAGGAGGGGATGGAGAATGGAGAAGGGGATGGAGGAAGAGGAGGGGATGGAAAATGGAGGAGGGGATGGAGGAAGAGGAGGGGATGGAGGAAGAGGAGGGGATGGAGGAAGAGGAGGGGACGGAGGATGGAGGAGGGGACGGAGGATGGAGGAGGGGACGGAGGATGGAGGAGGGGACGGAGGATGGAGGAGGGGACGGAGGATGGAGGAGGGGACGGAGGATGGAGGAAGAGGAGGGGAAGGAGGAGGAGAATGGAGGAAGGAGGGTGCAGGATGGTGGTGGGGATGGAGGAGGAGGAGGGGATGGAGGAGGAGGAGGAGGGGATGTAGGAGGAGGATGGAGGGAGGAGGGTGCAGGATGGTGGTGGGGATGGAGGAAGAGGAGGGGATGGAGGAAGAGGAGGGGATGGAGGAAGAGGAGGGGATGGAGGATGGAGAAGGGGATGGAGGAAGAGGAGGGGATGGAAAATGGAGGAGGGGATGGAGGAAGAAGATGGGATGGAGGAAGAGGAGGGGACGGAGGATGGAGGAGGGGACGGAGGATGGAGGAGGGGACGGAGGATGGAGGAAGAGGAGGGGAAGGAGGAGGAGAATGGAGGAAGGAGGGTGCAGGATGGTGGTGGGGATGGAGGAGGAGGAGGGGATGGAGGAAGGAGGGTGCAGGATGGTGGTGGGGATGGAGGAGGAGGAGGGGATGGAGGAGGAGGAGGAGGGGATGTAGGAGGAGGATGGAGGGAGGAGGGTGCAGGATGGTGGTGGGGATGGAGGAAGGAGGGTGCAGGATGGTGGTGGGGATGGAGGAAGGAGGGTGCAGGATGGTGGTGGGGATGGAGGAGGAGGATGGAGGGAGGAGGGTGCAGGATGGGGTGGGTAGAGGAGGGCAGGGGAAGCTTACAGGAGGGTAGAGAAGTATGGAGGAATACAGCAGGAGGTGGGAGGGTGATGGACGCTGGAGGAGGAGAGAGGTGTCCATCATGTCTCCCCTGATGGTTTGTTCTGTTCTGGGGCCATAAATTGCACCTTGGGCACAATAAGTCCGGAGTTGTTCCGTCTCATGGAGTTGTTCCGTCTCATGGAGTTGTTCCTTCTCATGGAGTTGCGTTTCCTCAGGGAGTTCTGGTGGGACAGCTCACTCCTCTGGAGGGTCTGGATTAATATGGACGGCTTCTCGTCCAGCTCCCGGGCGCTGCAGCGTGGCGTGGCCACTTTGGTGGTGTTACCAAACTTGGAATAATCCACGGAGTAGACTCCTTCCTCCTCTGAGACGACTGACACAAAGCGGTGACCCCACAGAATCTCCTCGGTGGTGTAAGACGTCCGGGCCTGGGTGGTGATTCCGGTGGTCTCCACCACCCCCTCCAGGATGACTATGACCTCCAGGTCCTGACTGCACAGGTCAGAGGCAGAGACGTCATACAGAGGACTCCTCTTATCTATCACATGAGAGACGATCAGCGGCGCCACCAGGAAAATGTTGTTGCCCTCCACAGAGTTGTCCACAGGGACGTCGATCTGGTGGATGGGAATCACCTCGCCTTCGGGAGTGACGGTTTTCCTGATCACCTGAATCCTCAGGGAGGCGTTGATGATCATGCTCTTCCGTAAGTCCCCGACACGAAACATGAGGCAAAGCTTCCCGTTCCTCACGGCTATGACAGCATGGCGGCTGAAGATCAGGGTCTCGGCCCGGCGGTGGGACTGCGCCGTTTTCATGAAGATGCAGCCCAACATCACAGCATTGACAATTAAACCAACAATGTTCTGTATGATCAGGAGGCTGATAGCTAGGGGGCACTCTTCTGTCATCATGCGCCCCCCAAATCCAATAGTCACTTGGACCTCAATGGAGAATAGAAAGGCCGCAGTGAAGGACCTAGAAGAAGAGGAAAAGGTCTGTTACATCGGAGACCAAAGAGACACAGAACGTGTCGGCAGATAAGGACCATGTGGCCCATCAGGTCTGCCCAATAATCTGATCCTATCTATAGTCCCTGGACCTCTCTTATATGAAGGATAGCCTTATACCTATCTCTATCTTATATGAAGGATAGCCTTACACCTATCCCTATCTTATATGAAGGATAGCCTTATACCTATCTCTATCTTATATGAAGGATAGCCTTATACATATCCCTATCTTATATGAAGGATAGCCTTACACCTATCCCTATCTTATATGAAGGATAGCCTTATACCTATCCCTATCTTATATGAAGGATAGCCTTATACCTATCTCTATCTTATATGAAGGATAGCCTTATACCTATCTCTATCTTATATGAAGGATAGCCTTACACCTATCCCTATCTTATATGAAGGAGCCTTATACCTATCCTATCTTATATGAAGGATAGCCTTACACCTATCCCTATCTTATATGAAGGATAGCCTTATACCTATCTCTATCTTATATGAAGGATAGCCTTATACATATCTCTATCTTATATGATGGATAGCCTTATACCTATCTCTATCTTATATGAAGGATAGCCTTACACCTATCCCTATCTTATATGAAGGAGCCTTATACCTATCCCTATCTTATATGAAGGATAGCCTTATACCTATCCCTATCTTATATGAAGGATAGCCTTATACCTATCCCTATCTTATATGAAGGATAGCCTTATACCTATCCCTATCTTATATGAAGGATCGCCTTATACCTATCTCCATCTTATATGAAGGATAGCCTTTATACCTATCCCTATCTTACATGAAGGATAGCGTTATACCTATCTCTATCTTATATGAAGGATAGCCTTATACCTATCCCTATCTTATATGAATGATAGCCTTATACCTATCTCTATCTTATATGAAGTATAGCCTTATACCTATCTCTATCTTATATGAAGGATAGTCTTATACCTATCTCTATCTTATATGAAGGATAGCCTTATACCTATCTCTATCTTATATGAAGGATAGCCTTACACCTATCCCTATCTTATATGAAGGAGCCTTATACCTATCCCTATCTTATATGAAGGATAGCCTTATACCTATCCCTATCTTATATGAAGGATAGCCTTATACCTATCTCTATCTTATATGAAGGATAGCCTTATACCTATCTCTATCTTATATGAAGGATAGCCTTATACATATCCCTATCTTATATGAAGGATAGCCTTATACCTATCTCTATCTTATATGAAGGATAGCCTTATACCTATCTCTATCTTATATGAAGGATAGCCTTATACCTACCCCTATCTTATATGAAGGATAGCCTTATACCTATATCTATCTTATATGAAGGACAGCCTTATACCTATCCCTATCTTATATGAAGGATAGCCTTATACCTATCCCTATCTTATATGAAGGATAGCCTTATAACTATCTCTATCTTATATGAAGAATAGCCTTATACCTATCCCTATCTGATATGAAGGATAGCCTTACACCTATCCCTATCTTATATGAAGGATAGCCTTACACCTATCCCTATCTTATATGAAGGATAGCCTTATACCTATCTCTATCTTATATGAAGGAGCCTTATACCTATCCCTATCTTATATGAAGGATAGCCTTATACCTATCCCTATCTTATATGAAGGATAGCCTTATACCTATCCCTATCTTATATGAAGGATAGCCTTATACCTATCTATATCTTATATGAAGAATAGCCTTATACCTATCCCTATCTTATATGAAGGATAGCCTTATACCTATCCCTATCTTATATGAAGGATCGCCTTATACCTATCTCCATCTTATATGAAGGATAGCCTTATACCTATCCCTATCTTACATGAAGGATAGCCTTATACCTATCTCTATCTTATATGAAGGATAGCCTTATACCTATCTCTATCTTATATGAAGGATAGCCTTATACCTATCCCTATCTTATATGAAGGATAGCCTTATACCTATCTCTATCTTATACGAAGGATAGCCTTATACCTATCTCTATCTTATATGAAGGATAGCCTTATACCTATCTCTATCTTATATGAAGGATAGCCTTATACCTATCTCTATCTTATATGAAGGATAGCCTTACACCTATCCCTATCTTATATGAAGGAGCCTTATACCTATCCCTATCTTATATGAAGGATAGCCTTATACATATCTCTATCTTATATGAAGGATAGCCTTATGCCTATCTCTATCTTATATGAAGGATAGCCTTATGCTTATCCCTATCTTATATGAAGGATAGCCTTATACCTATCCCTATCTTATATGAAGGATAGCCTTATACCTATCTCTATCTTATATGAAGGATAGCCTTATACCTATCTCTATCTTATATGAAGGATAGCCTTATACCTATCCCTATCTTATATGAAGGATAGCCTTATACCTATCTCTATCTTATATGAAGGATAGCCTTATACCTATCCCTATCTTATATGAAGGATAGCCTTATACCTATTCCTATCTTATATGAAGGACAGCCTTATACCTATCCCTATCTGATATGAAGGATAGCCTTACACCTATCCCTATCTTATATGAAGGATAGCCTTACACCTATCCCTATCTTATATGAAGGATAGCCTTATACCTATCTCTATCTTATATGAAGGAGCCTTATACCTATCCCTATCTTATATGAAGGATAGCCTTATACCTATCCCTATCTTATATGAAGGGGGGATAGCCTTATACCTATCCCTATCTTATATGAAGGATAGCCTTATACCTATCTATATCTTATATGAAGAATAGCCTTATACCTATCCCTATCTTATATGAAGGATAGCCTTATACCTATCCCTATCTTATATGAAGGATCGCCTTATACCTATCTCCATCTTATATGAAGGATAGCCTTATACCTATCCCTATCTTACATGAAGGATAACCTTATACCTATCTCTATCTTATACGAAGGATAGCCTTATACCTATCTCTATCTTATATGAAGGATAGCATTATACCTATCTCTATCTTATATGAAGGATAGCCTTATACCTATCCCTATCTTATATGAAGGATAGCCTTATACCTATCTCTATCTTATACGAAGGATAGCCTTATACCTATCTCTATCTTATATGAAGGATAGCCTTATACCTATCTCTATCTTATATGAAGGATAGCCTTATACCTATCTCTATCTTATATGAAGGATAGCCTTACACCTATCCCTATCTTATATGAAGGAGCCTTATACCTATCCCTATCTTATATGAAGGATAGCCTTATACATATCTCTATCTTATATGAAGGATAGCCTTATGCCTATCTCTATCTTATATGAAGGATAGCCTTATGCTTATCCCTATCTTATATGAAGGATAGCCTTATACCTATCCCTATCTTATATGAAGGATAGCCTTATACCTATCTCTATCTTATATGAAGGATAGCCTTATACCTATCTCTATCTTATATGAAGGATAGCCTTATACCTATCCCTATCTTATATGAAGGATAGCCTTATACCTATCTCTATCTTATATGAAGGATAGCCTTATACCTATCCCTATCTTATATGAAGGATAGCCTTATACCTATTCCTATCTTATATGAAGGACAGCCTTATACCTATCCCTATCTTATATGAAGGATAGCCTTATACCTATCTCTATCTTATATGAAGAATAGCCTTATACCTATCCCTATCTGATATGAAGGATAGCCTTACACCTATCCCTATCTTATATGAAGGATAGCCTTATACCTATCCCTATCTTATATGAAGGATAGCCTTATACCTATCCCTATCTTATATGAAGGATAGCCTTATACCTATCCCTATCTTATATGAAGGATAGCCTTATACCTATCTCTATCTTACATGAAGGATAGCCTTATACCTATCTCTGTCTTATATGAAGGATAGCCTTATACCTATCCCTATCTTAGAGATAGGTATAAGGCTATCCTTCATATAAGATGGGGATAGGTATCAGGCTATCCTTCATATAAGATAGAGATAGGTATAAGGCTGTCCTTCATATAAGATAGGGATAGACAAAAGGCTATCCTTTATATAAGATAGAGATAGGTATAAGGCTATCCTTCATATAAGATAGAGATAGGTATAAGGCTATCCTTCATATAAGATAGGGATAGGTATAAGGCTATCCTTCATATAAGATAGGGATAGGTATAAGGCTATCCTTCATATAAGATAGAGATAGGTATAAGGCTGTCCTTCATATAAGATAGGGATAGACAAAAGGCTATCCTTTATATAAGATAGAGATAGGTATAAGGCTATCCTTCATATAAGATAGAGATAGGTATAAGGCTATCCTTCATATATCTTATATGAAGGATAGCCTTATACCTATCTCTATCTTATATAAAGGATAGCCTTTTGTCTATCCCTATCTTATATGAAGGACAGCCTTATACCTATCTCTATCTTATATGAAGGATAGCCTTATACCTATCCCTATCTTATATGAAGGATAGCCTTATACCTATCCCTATCTTATATGAAGGATAGCCTTATACCTATCTCTATCTTATATGAAGGATAGC